>NC_142573.1:2607500-2772500 GCF_041283825.1 Pyrus communis | reverse complement strand
AACCCACAAACATGACTCACCGGGTTGAGAGCACCACTCAAAATATGATGCAAAGTGCGAATTTCTGAAATCAATTTCATGGAACCGCTAATGCAACCAGCAAGGACCTGAAAAAAGGTACTGATACTTGCTTAGTCTTTACAGTAATTGATAACCTGAGTAAGTGTGGCAAAATTGCCATCTATACAGAAAGAGCTCTGAAACCAACTTAATGTCAATGCACCTGAGGAATGGATCAGTAGGAGACTCTGAAGAAAAGAGACACCTGCACCAAAGTAAATTCCACAAACAATCAGGGTCACCATTATTTGCCAAGTTATTGAGAACTTCAGAAAAGCAAGCTAAACACTTTTTTCCCACTGACTTTGTGCTCATCCAATGCAGTTTCCAGGGCTCCCACATCAGCAGGGTCAACGATTGTGGGCTGCATAGGGAGTGATAATTATAAACACTAACAAAGAATCACCGGTAATTTGAAACGTATATTCCAAAAGCCACATGTTTATGAGAACAGGATAATTTACCTTGATCCCCATTTTTGGAAGAATGGTCTCAATGAAAATCCTAGTGTTCCTATAGCAATCCGTGGTGGTCACGATGTGCCCACCAGCTGGAACCAATGCCATCAACAAGACAGTGCTAGCACACATTCCAGATGCCAATATCATTGTCGATTCCGCTCCCTTAAGCGCACTACATCATCACCAGATTCACCACAACAACAAGGCCTTAATAAACATTCAACACATAGATTCGAAGCACAAAAGGCAGGCTTAAAATACATAAGAGAATGAAACAAATGCAAACCTGATCTTCCCCTCAACAACTACTGTCGTTGGATTTCCATACCACCCGTATTCAAAACTCGTCGCGTGTTTCTCCTGCAACAAGGCAAAAGGGCAATAAGCCATCACAGAACATCAGTCACCAGCCACCCAACACACAAAACACAAGTTTATTTTCTCTTTGAAGTTTCAAACTTTTGCAGCGTATTATATAATGGGGTAAAGTAACGGCAGGAAGATTAAATTTGTAAATTAAATTTTAGAAACTAAAGAACATAGAAGCTGATGATTGGTTTATTACTTGAGCATTGGTAAAAGTGTTCATTTTTACTGGTGACACATCATTTAGTTTGCAAATTTTGTCTCCAAATTTTGTCTCCCTAGCATTACCCGTAAAGGATAAATTATAATTGACCTTTTAGCCAAAATGGTCTCTGAGATTTGCATAACACATCACTTTGGTCCCTAAGATTGAAAATCAATGGAATTGATCTCTGAGATTGTCCACCATCCATTATTTTGGTCATTTTGTTAAAAACTTTGTTAAGTGTCCTAGAGCTTTTAACTGGAAGTTTGGGCAATTTTCAAAGCTTCGTAACTCAATCGTTTCTTAACCAAATTCGACCCATAATATATCAAAATGAAGATAGTAAAGTGTAGAATAAGATTATACCCATTTGGAAGCCTAATGATTGTTGGAGATGGTCGGAAAATAGCCTGAAAGGTGACTGGTTTGCAGAAAAACTGGAAAACTCGTTGGAAACTGGATAAACTTTAAACGTTCATAACTTCTTCAATACTTAATGAAATCAAGTGATTCAAAAACGAAAATCATACTTCTCGATGAGACAAAATTGAGAAGTATGATTTTCATTTTTTAATCACTCGATTTCATTGAGTATTGAAGAATTTATGAACGTTTAAAATTTACCCAGTTTCCAGCGAGTTTTCCAATTTTCCCGCAGACCAGTCACCTTTCAGGCTATTTTCTGACCATCTTCGGCAACCATTGGGCTTCCAAATAGGTATAATCTTGTTCTACATTTTCCTATCTTCATTTTGATATATTATGGGTCGAATTTGATTAAGAAATGATTGAGTTACGAAGCTTTGAAAATTGTCCAAACTTCTAGCCAAGAGTTCTGGGACACTTAACGGAGTTTTTAACGGAATGACCAAAATAATGGATGGTGGACAATTTCAGGAACCATTTATATTGAGTTTCAATCTTAAGCACCAAAATGATGTGTTATGCAAATCTCATGAATCATTTTGGCTATAAAGCCTTTCAAAAATTTCAAAACAAATTCAAAGTTTCATACTTTGAAGAAGAGAAGAACAAAGTGAAAAGGGATAAAAAGAGGAAGTGGGGAGGGTGACAATGGGGCGAATAAAAAAGGAGTAAACGAGGGAGAGGGGAGGAAGATGATGGGCGGAAAAAAAGAGAGAAAAACTAATGAAAAAAATTTGAAAACTTTGAGTTTTAACGATAAGGACAAAATAAAGGGTAAGGTGAATAGTACCAGGATTGACTTTTTAGTATAAAAATATGATTTTTCGTTAAAATGAACAGTACCGCGGACTTTTCATTAAAACTCCCAAAAAAGAGAGGTTAAGAGAGGAAGAAGATTACAAAAGAATAAATAAATATATTAATATTAAAATATTAATAGATATTGATTAAATAATATAATAGTAAAATTTGTTATTATTTTACTTTTTAGTCCGACACTGCATCAAACGCTTCACTAAGTTGATTCAGCTTAATATAGTCTAAGCCAGTGCAGCTTAGTCTCTGAAACTAGTCCAGTCTGAAATAGTCCGGTACAACAAACGCACACTAATAGCAAATGCCAACAACTTTTGAATTCATTTTGTCCTACATATAGACTTCGAATACCATTCATATGATTTTTTTTTTTTTTTTTGGGTACTTTCAAGCACTGAGTGTCGACATTCTTTAAGTAAGAAATACTAAGGAGATTTTCTTAAAATGTGACTTTGTTCCCTCATAGTTTATTCATGTGTCAATATTACAAAATATGTGCAGAACATGACGTGGCAGAAAGCCCATAAAGAGTCACATTTTTTTAGAGAGTCTCCTTAGTATTTCTCTTTTTAAGTTGCCGAACCACATCTAATGATCATGAATCACCAATTTTAAGACGTTGAATCGGTAAAATACAACGGTCATTGTGTGATGACACTCAGTGCATGTAGTACAAAAAAAATCACCCTTCTTAACCCTCAGATATCATGTTGCTTGAGCTAAGACTCTTAAATTGATGAACTACTGAAATAATTGGTCAGGTGAGGAGAATGATAATTTCCGATGACCAAAGATAAAGACTAAGAAAACTCAAGAGTGCATTGCACTCACAACATAGAAGTTATTTCCTCCTTAATCACGTGAACAAATGGATGTAAAGTCACGTAAAGAGACATGTAGGAAAAACTCGAGAGAGAGGGCACAGCCGTGACATGAATTTATTTTCCCAAGTCAAAATGGGCCACATTCTGAATTTAAATTGAAGCCCGTTTCCTAGCCCAAAATTATAAGTTACCCACTTAATAAAAGGCCCAACCCTTATTGAATGTGCATGAAATGTAAAATCCAGAAACAGAGATGAGCCCACCGTTAACTGTTATCCCTATGACGAAATTAAATAATGGCCATAGGATTACGCGGTTTCTCCCTCCAACCATTGGAAAAAGCGGCTTCCCCTGCCAATGCCCTAATTTCAGAAAGACATATTTGTCGATTTGCTCCCTGAACTTGTATGGAGCTGTCAATTTTCTCCTTGAACTTTAATTTTAGCCGATTACCCCCTTGAAATTTTATAATTAGCTAATTTCTCCTTAAATTTTAATTTTAGCAAATTACCCCCTGAACTTTTATAAATAACCAATTCCCCTTGGCGTTGTTCATCCAATTTTTCATCCATCTTGATCATGGAAACAACACATGACAACTGTTAAGGGCAAAAAGGATGACAAATTGGATGGATGAAAATCTGAATGAAAGTTTTAAAATCCAACACCAGGGGGAATTGGCTATTTATAGAAGTTAGGAGGTAATCAGCAAAAATTAAAGTTCAATGAGAAAGTGGCTAATTAAAAAAACGTTCAAGTCGGTAATCGGCTAAAATTAAATTTTAGGAAGAAAATTGGCAACCACATACAAGTTCAGTGGGTAAAGCAACAAATACTACCTTCCCCTGTATATGTAACCCAACGGTCCTCTCAGTCCTTTGCCCTCTTGGCGGCTCAAATTAGGGTTTTGGACTACTTACCCAAATTCAAATTCCAAAGGTATCGTTTTATCAGTCTATAAATTTACAATCTTTGTTGAATTTGCATAATAGTTGTTTGATTTCGATACATTTGTGTCCCCAAAATTTTAATTTAAAGCAAACATTCCAATTTTTTTGCATTTCTAACCCTATTCAAGATTTGTTTAAATGTCATTCAAATGAATGCTGCTGTAGTTTTGAAGAGACATAAAAAACAAATATGGAGTACATTAATGAAAGATTTGGTGTAAAACCTAGCGTGGTAACGTTTTATAATTTATATAGCCGACTGCATTGAGTGGATAAAACTTGGTTGTTGTTGAATGTTTTTCCAATCCAATTTAACTCAATGGTAAATTGGTATAGCTAGGTTTGATTGTTGCACTATTACCTAGGCTCCACGACCATATGGAATTATTGGGTGACTAATTTCAATGTGCAAAATCGATGTTTGGAGCCGCTTTGCAGCTTAAATTTCGAGTGTTCTGCTGCCAGTAAAAATCCACACATTGTTCAGTCATTCTTGCCTGTGAAGGGATATTCTATCCATTTACTGCACTAGAACAGAAAATCACACGCTCGAAGCTCAGTTCTGCAGCAATGTTCTTGACGTAGTTGCCACACTAGCAATCTAAGTAAGCGGTTTGTAGTTCGTCAGTCTTGTGAACTAGCATTAGGTTTGACATTGCATTAGAGCAAGGCTCTGTGATCATCAAATTGTTAGTTGCCTTGTCTCAATGTGCAAAAATAGACGTTGGAATTAGACGTTGGTATTCACTTTGCAGCTTAAGCTTGTAATGTTTCTGCTGCCATAAATGCCCACACATGGTTAATTTTTATTTATGAAGTTCGTTAAGTAATCACTAGAACACAGAATGGTCATATTTTGATGTGGTTGCCACTTGCGATGTGCCTGAGTACTGAGTAGTTGGTACTCTGCTGTAATTCCTCAAGGACCTCAACCATGCTAACTTGCGTTATGTTTGATTGTTGCTCTATTACCTAGGCTCCATGAACGTCAAATTATCTGTTGCCTTATTTGAATGAGCAAAGATAAATATTTGGGATCCGCTTTGCTGCTTAAACTTTCAATGTTTCTGCTGCCAGTAATCTCACATGCTTAAGTATTATTTGTGCTTAGTTAGCCTCTTCACTTGAAGTGGAAAATTACGGGATACACTCAAGAATAGCTTAAAAATGAAGGAAAAAAGGAAAATCATAGTCCCCCCATTTTTTCTTTGTTGTATTTTGACCGAAAACAATGAATCCTTCTGCCGGAAAGTTAATATAAGTTACTCAACAAAACTGAGTTTTCAACTCTTACCTATAGTTTTGTTCCCAAGAAGCTTTTGTTTATAAGGAATTTCTGCAGTGCATGCATCCGAACTTGTTTTTTGGGCATTGATTAATATTGGTTTGTCAACCCAGGTTTCTTCGAAGACTGTAAGGTGCTGAATTCAGGAATCTGAGCACCTCATTCTCGTTGTGAAGAAATCAGATTGTTGACAAGAAGGGTGCTTGAGATGTGGATAGCTGCACCGTCAATTATTACCCTGTGTATTTAGAATTAAGCTATTACCTTCAGCTTACAGTGTTCAACTCAAATGTTAGTGATGAATAAGAAATGGAATTGCTTTATCTTAAACTTGTCAATATCTTCTCTCCCACTCTAGCTTTGTATGTTCTCTCTTCTTTATTAGTAATAATTTTGCAAGGAATGCAATACTGGCAGTGGCTGGGAAGTTTGTTTCAAAGGGTCTGAGAAAAGTATGGGCTCTTGGGCAACCCTTTGGGCTTGTATCCTAAACCCCTGCATTGTTTCATCACTTCATTACTTCATCGCCGCATTCCTGCAACTTTTTGCCTCCCATATTACCCATGAGTCTCGACAGAAGAAGAGTATTTAGAAAATGGTCCATACCCCTTGGACTAGTATACATAGAATCACCTTCATCGCTCACGTTCTACTTTCTTGGTTCTCATTCTCATATCCTACAATGTTGTATCATGATCACAACTATCAGTTTCTAGGTCAACTTGTAAATTCGGATGCTAAAAATAAACCAAGTTTAAAGATGGTCAAAAATAAACCAAAATATGAAATTTTTTAGTCATCTAACGCGTATCCAATAAATAGATCAATTGTGGATTTTATTTAGACGTTGAAATTTGACAACATTTATTGAACAGTTAAATGATTTCTAATTTGATTGATTTTTAGTAGAGTCGTTTTTTAAAGGACAATCTAGAAAATACATTGTTCAAATCATCAGAAAATATTGCAAGATAAGAAAAAGAGCCAAGAAAGTCCGACTAAGAAGCTGAATAACATCTCCAAACAATGTATATGACATTAAATAGTGAGTTGAATAAGCCTTTGAAGTTTGACATATGTCATCTTCTTGATTAGGAACTCAGTTAAAGATGCTGGACCCTATCACTTACCAAACTTTAAAACCCAAAAATTTGACGGCCACAAAAAACTCTGACTTTTCCTGGAGAAGTTATTTGCTGCATTTACAAGATGTATTCTAGTATGTATGCATGAGGCATGTGGATGATCTCAATGCTCTTATGAGTAGAATAATAATTGGTTTCACTCCATTCTTGTAACATATTTATTTTCGACTGCAACCCACTTTATATTCAACTAGTGCAGTGACTTTTCTCTGTACCTTACACTATGGACCCTTCATCTTTATCAAAGTTCCCACTCAATTTGGTGCAAGGAAGATGATATTTCAAGTCTACACTACGTGTCGGATTGACGGCATTCTGACATACATTTTTAGGGTAAAGATAAGTCTCACACATAATGGTCATATATGCTAGCATTAGTCGTCTATATGTAAGTTTATGACAGTAGAGTGTTGAAATCTCACATGCATCAACAATACGAAAGTTAGCACATGACGTTCATAAACACGTGCAGCTGACCATGCACCATTGATGTCTTGTGAAACTCACATGCCTCAACGATCTAAAATGCATGGACGACTAGCCCCGCTCAAAATTAGAAGTTGATTTCAATTTGGACAAAACTTGGTCATTCAACGTACAATGAATCTACTGAATTATGTAATATTCATTCAATACTAGACACCAAAAGAGACCTATATGTATGCTTGAGAGCGTACGACATACATTTTAGTGTAGAGCTAAGATTGAAAGATAATTTATGCTAGCATCAGTTGCATGCAGTGTATGACTACGACACGTTGGTGCCTCACATGCACCAATAACATAGAACCTAGCTAGCATAAGTTGCCCATATATACACTCATAGCTAACTATGAGCCGTTAACGCGTTGTGATATCCACACAAGCCTCAACGGCCTAGATGCTTAAATGACTGATGCTAACACTGTTCGAAAATAAAGGTTGATCACAACTAACATGGTTCATTTATTACGTTGAATTGGTGTAAAGTTTGAAAGCACAAGGAGCACTAGTACAAAGCGATAGACCCTGCAGTGGTGAAGTGTTGTATAATTGAGTGAAACTATTTTCATTTTTCCAGTTTATACGATCAGTCGATGCAAACCACATATATGCTGCAAAAATGCGATAGGGGCTCATTTAATACTCACGTTTGGTTGCAGTCGAGGCGATTAAAGACCCATGTGTACTGGGAGGATGAAGTTGCATTATTATTATACACTGAAATAAATGTTCGTGTCCAAAAAATCTTAAACAAAAAAGCAAGAAGGGAAGAAGAGAAGAATAATGCTGAAATATATTATATAAAACGTTGAAGGATATATACGTCGTCTCTGACATATGAATTGTGGCTAAAATTCACCATTGCTCCACACTCCATAGCTTTCAAGATTCAACACAGCCTGGCTTTGGCTCTTCATCCTTCTGTATTAATGGGAAAGTAACACTTGATGATTTCGTATTTTCATCATGTACATTGAAACGACGTTACTTGGCATGCTACATGTGGAGTCTTGAGACTATACATACATAAAGATATTATATTTGATTTTCCGCATGACTGAGTATTCCGGACTATTTACATAAAGTTGATCACGTTGCAGTTTCGATGAGATTTTTTTTTTTTTTTTTTTTTTTTTTTTTTAAAGAAATGGCACATCTTGTCATTGATTAGTAATCGATCTTGTTCTGAAAGTTTACAGATTTTCTCACAAAATCAGAACTTTTGCATGTGTTCCACAATTTAGAGAGGTCGTTGGCACGACGGTGATGGTGAGGGGGTGGGAGGCTAGAGGCGGTATCAAATTGGCAATTGGTCCTATTTTGCGTCTGTGAGATTGCACCGACAACACAGGGAAAAGAGACCTATATTATCTGTCATGTCACACGTTAAACGCTAAATTAAATGCATGGTCTGAGTCTCTCCTATGTTGGTGAAAATGCACTTGAAAAATTTACTCACTGGTTCCCTTTGAACCACTGTTCTAAAAATTTTCGTCTAGTGTCATCTAAACGGGCATTTAACCACCATTCTAATTAATCCAAAGCCATTTGAAAATTAAGAAATGGTGTCTAGACATGCCTAGGCGCCCACCTAACCTGCCTAGACCCACCTAGACATCCACTTAGGTTTAGACAGAAAATATGTAACTTTCATTTGTCACTTTTTTCTTCAATAAATTGTAAGAGACTTATTGAATACTTAGATGAACACACATGATATGCGTGTTCCCTATGTTTTTATTATATTCTAATATTTTATAATATCTATGTCATTCTATTTTGCAATTTATGTATCCCACTAAAATTATATATTTTTCAAGTATAATCAGACACTTATTAATTATATGATATATAATATATTTACTTAAATACACCTAGTCTGCCTAGACACCTGTCTAAGCCCCGCCTAACCGTATAGACGTACTAGACCCCAACTTGTCGCCTAACTAGCACCTAGCGTCTTTTATAATCTTGCTTTGAATAATTTAGCAATGTACTTTTTATTTGTTCCATTCGTGTCACCAACTGCCGTATAAAATTTCTGATTTCAGACTGAACACGTTGAAGAGATATCAATCGTCCATTTGAGTAGCCAATGTCCAATATCTTTTCTCAGTTTTTTTTTTTTGTTTTTTTGTCAGACAGATATTAGCATCTCGATCTAGTGGCCTGTACAACTAAAGGGGTCAATTTTGTTTGGAACAAAATGATATTTTTCATATTTTTGAAATGGTCCGTTTCATCATATCGTGATCGATATCATTATGTTTTTATCTGTTAATCCTTACATCTTGAGTAGTTAGTTTTTTTTTTTTAATATAACGTTATTTTTAATCAGTTCAAAATTAAGATTATTTGTGATCGTATTAACCATTTCCCATACTTTATTAGAGTGATAAACACTATAGTTAATCTAGTTGTTTAGTCTAAGTGCTAATATAGTTATAAAACTATTACACGGCTTAATTCTCTAAATTAGATAAGTAGAATGACTCTTTTAAAGTGCCAACAACAAACTGTTTAGGTTTAGGATCATCCATCATTTGATGTGCAGTATAGAGGCTGATGTTAGAGTGGAAGATAAATTAAACTTTGAAAGATATTTACAATATCCCTAAATATTGTAACCATATTTGGTTTAATCTCTACCATTATAATAATTCAACAATCTAGGACATGACACATCGCGTATAAAATTAATTGTAATTAGATTTGTCTAGAAAGAAAATAAGTTTGCCAACAGAAGTTTAACGCTCTTTGCCGTCAGTTTGCTCGTCCTTCACGTCTTTCTTTCTCCTTTCTTTGTGGCTCAATGGACATTACTCCTGGTTGGAAAATCTTGAAATCCAAGAAGGCAAGAATATAATTTTCTTTGATATATATCAGTTCTTGGTTGTGTTTCATTTATTTAGAGGCTTTTTTGTTTCCTGCGTGTTTTGAAGACAAAGGGAAATAGGTTTGATGTCTGCACAGCACCGTAGCTATTTCAATTATGGGAATGGAATCAACTAAGTTGGGTCAGTTCTAAACATTGAAAAGCAGCCAATATTTGAAGAACCTAATAACTTGTACCAATTTATATATACAAAATCGGGGTATATATAAAAATCAGAAAGCCCCTCTTCCTCATCATCTGCATCAGCACCAGCAGATGTTAACAGAGAAAATCATCAGTGGAAATATTGTAGAAAGTGCTTCTGAGATGAAATTTAAGTGGCACGAGTCGTTGACATCGAATTCAAACTTTCCACTGAGCCACAAACAAGAAAAAAAGCAGTAGTAGAGGAGGAGAAAGATAAACACGAAAGAACAAACTGAGGAAGACAAACAAAACCGATAAGAATCTGTGAGGCCTAACGGCAATAAGAGTTAACTTCTATTAGGAAACTTATTTTATTTTCAGAAAAAAAATAAAATTCAATTGTAATTACAGGTGATGTGTGATGTCCTAGGTTGTTGGGTTATTATAATGGTGGAGATTAAGCAAAATGCGAATAAATGTGCCAAGCTTAAATGTAAAGATTCGGAATCCCAATTTGAGGGACCTAGTAAATTAAACCAAATTAATTAAGCAGCCATATGCATGCATGATAAGCAATGCATCAGAGCAAACATATACGTACGTGCTTCAATTTTTCTACCAAAATTTATTTACTTGTCTGTTTTTTTTTTCTTTTCGTGTTGAACAATATTATTGTATATAGTGGCCGTCACAGAAGCATTAAGTTTTTTTTTAATGCCACCGCCAGGTTAGATGGGAAGAAGAAAAGTACCGTACTTGGGAAATTGACAAGAACGTAGGCTTTTCGTTTTCTAGGTCAATTTCTTGAACTCTATAATTTACCCAACTTGGCATTAGCTTTCATTTCCTTTATAATTTGTGTTTCCTGTTATTTGCAATACAACAAAGCAAAAGGAGAGTGGAAAGTGGAAAAAGGACTAAGAAAAACCTCTTTTAATTCTAACTCAAAAGGAGAATTTGACATAGAACCAAACATCAATAAAGTCAGTCATATAAATGTCCTGTGTAGTTTTAAACAGCAAAACGCTAACCAAACAGAATAAAAAATAAAATAAAATAAAAAAAATATCACAGAAGCAACACTTTAACCTAACCAAGTTTACTAGAGTAGTGAGTCCATTTTTTTAGTTGTATGCATTAATGTTCGAAGCTTCTTCTCTATAGTTTATATTAGGTAAGAATATTCACTCACAACCACAAAAACAAAACAAAAATTCAGATGAACAATGCTGAATATATTAAAGAAACTATATCAGAGACTGATACATAGTTTGCTAGTAGATGTGTGACTCTCTAACAAGTTCAAAAGGGGGCAAAGTATTAACATTTGATGTGAGAGCTACAGCCAAAACTGTAATTATTTTGCTTTCACAAGAGTACACAAAGCATGCATGCATGTCAAGCATATCTTATTACATTTTTTGTACCTGACCTATGATAATTGCATAAAGCAACCAAAATGCTTTGGCAATAGCATCAATTCACGAATGGAAATCAAGCAAATGATTTGCTCTTGCTAATTTGATCATTAGAGTAGCTAAATTTGTTGCACAGTTGAATTTGATTCCCATTCAGAACTTCAATTAATCCGATATGATCACATAAAGGACATGGCAGTGGCGACAGAGTTTATCACTTCTCTTATCAAAACATTGGAGATTCAGTGGGAGAAGAGTTCACTAAATTGAGAATACTATTCCAGTAATGCTTATTATCTTCGTAGTAGTCACTACCGCTTCCACTTCCGCTTCCACCACCGTTATCAGAATCCACTCCACGATCCCCGTCTGACAAGCTCTGCACCTCATCCGAATTATTAAGCAAGAGATTAGTGAAACCTTCTTGATCAGCTGCTTCCATGTCACCAGCCACATTGCCAACTTGATGATCATTAGCGGTCCATGCACCCGCAGCTTCCATGGACATTGTGATGTTCTGATGATGATCATGAACTAACCCTAATGGAGTAAAAGATAAATGGGACTTCCAATCTTGTTCGTTATCTCCACCTTCTTCCTTGGTCTCAGAAGAACCTGAACTCCCAACAAACTCGATCATCGCCGGCTGCATAATCGCGGCCCCCATTGCGGAGGACGATGCGTTATTAAAGTTAATCTGATCGGAATTATAAGTGAGCGTAGATGTCGGAGACTCGAGATCAACATTATTATGAGAATGTTTTGATGACGGCCACTTGAGCTGAAGCTGTGCTGAAGTCGAACCCGAAGACGAAGAATTCACCGGAACGTAGGTATTAGGGTTTGTGGTGGTGAGCTGGTGGAGTAATGAGGAGCTGTGGGAGCGGAGCTTTGATTCTCTGACTAGGCGGGCCTCGGCTTCAAGCCGGGCGCTCTCCCACTGAGCCATGTGACTGAGATTGGAGGCGTTCTTGGATTGACCGTCGGCGCTAGAGAGTAGGTTGTCCTTCTTTGGCTTGTGCGTGACGGGGTCGATGCCCATTTTGGCTAGCCTCTTCTTAAGATGCGTATTCCAGTAGTTCTTTATCTCATTGTCTGTTCTCTTTGGCAAGTGAGTTGCTATGGCCGACCACCTGATCATTCGAGGTCAATCAACAAGACAACTATTAGCATCAAAATACTATGAAAATCCCATAAACTACATCGATCTCACAAACATAATTTTTTTCTTTTATTATGTTGTAACTTTGATTTCCGCATACCCCTTCTCTTTTAATTAAATTTGACCAAAAGTAATTAATTAGGATTGTGCAGTAGAAGAAAAGAGGTCTGCAGATTCAGTGGCATGGACTAGCATCTCTAGCTGCAAGAATATTTCAGTGTCTATATGCATGCTCATGAAGAAAATTTTAAGAGAACCATTTTTATTTAAAAATGAGACCAATAAATAATCTGAACTCGGATGTCAGGATCTCAAAGCAGCAGTGAATATTATGTCATGGAAAATGGTCGCACAAGTCAAAATTTTGAACAAGTGACAAATAAGAGTTGAGTAATTGCGAGATCAAGGCTTCACATTCAAATCATCAAAAAATTCAAACAAATATATAGCAAAATGGAAGAACTTGATCACAAAGACTGTCGCATTCTTAACAAATTTTAGCTTCTACGTTGTCAAGGTAAAGAAATTAAGAACATACTCGGGAGAGAGGATTAAAAATAACAATGAAAAATTAAGACTACTAATTAACATTTGAAAACAATGTCTACCAGAACTGATAAGACAAGACAATCGATAACAATAAAATTGAACATGACGATTTGGTCTAGCGGCAATATTGAAGGAAGTATAGTGTTTAAATCGCGTGGGCGACAATTTTTTATTAAAAGAATAAATTAACCGACGCTATAAAGAACTGTGCTCTACCTGTTCCCTAATAGGGCATGGAGTTGAATTATGGTTTGTTCTTCTTGCAAACTGAACTTTCCCCTCTTAATATCAGGTCTGAGATAGTTAGTCCATCTAAGCCTACAGCTTTTTCCACATCTCTGAAGACCTACACACATTTAGTTAATTAAACCGTGAAATCAACAAATAATTAAGTACTTAACTGCATATGTTATGTAATTACATACATCCTTATAGTACAATATGTGGGGAAATGCAAGTGGAAGTCTCACCAGCTTTTGTTGGGAGTGCACGCCAACTGCCATGGCCGTGTTCTTCAATGTAAGCCAAGAGCTTCTGGTCTTCTTCTGGAGTCCAAGGACCTTTCTTCAAACCCACCTTGTCACAGCACGGTGACCGACCCATCGGAATATTCTAAACCAGCAATGCAAAGTAGTAGGTTCTGCTCTTGTTTATATAGCTACACTAACCTTGCACAAGAGAAAAAAGAAAATATGGATGGAGGAAATTAAAGAGAGAGAGAGAGAGAGAGAGAGAAGAGTTAATGGGCAAATGCATAGAGGATGAGAAAGGTCAGCGACATAAATGGGATAAAGAAATAAATTTTGATCAGAGTATAATACTGTGGTACATATCTCATGACAAAACTACCCTCTTAACCTTCTTTCACTTCGTAGACTTCAGTGTAGGCATATTGACTAGATCGAATGTGCTCGTAGACTTCAACGCGGGCATCTCAGTTGGATCTCTCTCATAGTTTAGAGCATGTTCACTTAATTACAGGGAATAGAAAGCAAAATCATATTTACCGAAGTATGGATATGATAATTCACTTCTTAACTTTCATTTATGTGTATTAACACATGTGAAATAAAAAAAGTACAGATTTATTGTTCATATTCGTAATCAAATACATAAAATTCTAGTCATATCCACTTGGAGGGTTGGTTTATTTGATTCAATTTTCTTACTTCCCATATACTGAAGTTATTCCTTATTTCTCTGATCTCTCCCAAACATACATATTGTAGATTAATTAAAACTGAATATGTATAAATATATTATGCCACGTTCTTTATTTAGCTTTATATATAATGACCTAAGGGAATTATTGCTCTATGAGAAATTATATCGTCTTTTAACAGGATCCCGTAGCAGATATTATCAAGAATAATTGCATAAGGATCAATCCTCCTCGATTTCAAGTTGATTAGGTTTTCTTTACACCATTCTTCTTTTCTTTAATTTGTTTCTGGTCCACTTATTATTTTATATAACTTTGAAATTTATGTCACTCAGTCTTGCAATATTTATTTCCGATTTCCTGCAAATTTTGCAGGAGACCCATTTATGAAGAGAATAGTTCTCCTCCTCCATTAATCAACAAACCTATTAAATTTCAAAATATTCAACGTCATGTTATTCACTTGTTATCTTCTTCCTCTTCTTCTTGACTTTTCATTTTCAAAAGTGAGGGTAATTCTTTAGCAAATATTTTCTTAGATAAATTAGTAATTTAACTTAAAAATATAAATGCTTATATAAAATTAATTAAATTAGATATTGCTAAATAGTCACAAATATGTATCCCATAAGTCAAATTTTGATTTTTGATAACAATTAACATTTTCATGGTGTATTGTTGATGCATTTTTTGGCCAAACCATGGCAATTTAGTAGCAAAGAAAGAACCATTCTCTTCATCTCATCGAGAAGTATGATTTTCGTTTTTGAAACACTCGATTTCGTTGAGTATTGAAGAAGTTATGAACATTTAAAGTTTACCCATTTTTCTGCAAGTTTTTTAGTTTTTCCACGGACCAGTCACCTTTCAGGCTATTTTCCGGCCATCTCTAGAAATCATTGGGCTTCCAAATAGGTATAATCTTGTTCTATACTTTCTTATCTTCATTTTGATATATTATGGGTCGAATTTGGTTAAGAATCGATTGAGTTACGAAGTTTTGAAAATTGCCCAAAGAGTTTTTAGCGGAAGGACCAAAATCATGGATGGTGGACAATCTAAAGGACCATTTCTATTAATTTTCAATCTCAGAGACCATTTATATTGATCATGCAAATCTCAGAGACCATTTTGTATAATAACCCTTAATTTTTTGCATAAGTTAATTTAAATGATGATAAAAATAACAATTATGATTTTAACTGTTTTTTATACAACAATATATTTACACTAAGCGGTGGAAGAAATAAATTGGTATCTAACTCTTAGTCTATGAGATTCGAATCTTAGAGACACATCTTACAAGTAAAGAGAAATATTTAAACTGTTGTATAGTGAAAATACGTTAATCACAAAAGGATGGAGAAGCATGTGTAACTACGAAGTGAGCACACGTATTTTCATTTTTTTTCTAAACCAATTTATATATATCAAATCTCTTTAGTTTTATGCTATGCAGTCGATATTAATTGAAGGCATTCACCAGTGCGGAGCAACTGGATATAACTCATAGAACAAGATCATTGGCCGCCTCTAGCAAGTAATTATTCCTACATAAAATGCTACTCCTAGAATTTCAGAATCTCCTCAAATCTTCAGTGGGTTTCAACACTAAAGAGGTAAAGATTTAATGTAAGCATAAGCACTGACCACTGGTCCATGCAGATCCGATTTAAGTGTGATATTGTCACCATTAATATTGCTTGGTAGGTGCATTATATTAGTAACCAAAATAAATCAATTCAAAAAACCTTCATATCTTACTTTATTTCCCTACCGCTAGAAATATCTTGAGTAGGATATCCGATCACGTTATTTGCAGGGCACTTCTCGTAATAGCATGAGATCTTTTGTATTTCGACCACACTCATTCTACTAAAATTGCTCTCTAGCTGCTTAATTAGACAAGTAGGGCTCATTTGAAAGTACTTCTAAATGACTGAAAGTTTTTGATAAAAATATTTTTAAAACTAATTCTTAGTAAAAATGCAAGTGAATCCTAGAAAAGAACTTGTAGTGCATCCTGCAAGAAACACCAGGATGCACTACAAGTACTTTTGTAACACAAACACATTTTCTTTAAAAACACTTTTAGTCATTTTAAAAGTACTTACAAATGAGCTGGTTATTAACTCCAATTAGACATTGTAATGATGCATAATAACTAGCCATCCTTGGTGGAGTTAACCTAATCGGCTAGGGTAAACATATATCCACATGGAGTTCAATAGATAAATTAATGAAGCCTTTCAAACCCGTCAACTCATTCAAGCCACACCAGCTCGAACTAGCCTAGCACGGAAGCTTGCATAATTGGGTCGTCTTTAGGAGACTATAGCTGATCTTGGAATAACAGCAACAACATGCATATATATGTTGCCCTAGCTAGTTAGGGTTGGCTTTATAATGCTTTCATAAGCGTCACATTCAGCCTCATTAATTAATCTATAGTCCCTCTCCTACCTATGGATCTAGCTTAATTAGCCATGCATAGATCAATTGCTTATCGTAGCTCAAAATCACAGTTAGATGCATGTACATAAATTTCTTCTTATACACCCATAATTTGGTCACATTGAAAAATATATGTGAATCTATAATTCATATAGAAAAGATGAACAACTACAGTATCGTAACGAGAATTTAGATAATATTACTTATATTTAAAATTTGGCATTGCTTATAAGAAAATAAAACTTCCAAAGATAAACTGTGGTGTGGTCAATATGAATATCAATATTGGTGTTATGGAAATATTGATAGACATATCACTATTGATATCGGTTTTCTTTGACGGAAATTTGCAATAAAGTGAGTATATCAATTCATTCAGATTTAGTCAAAATTAAAGAAAAATTTCTCAAAAAAAATTCAAAAGTTTGAAATCCACAACGACTTCCTGAAAAGTTTCTTCAGTGAATCAGTAAATATCAATGATATTCATTGATTTTTTTATACCCCATCAACATAGGATGAAGTTTTCATTTCATCCCCTTTCTCTTTTTCTATATCAATCCTTGATTTTCAAATACTTCGATGAAAATATTGACAACCTCGTAGATATTTTAAACACTGGGTCAGGGTCTGTAGGTCTAAAGCCATAACTGAACAGGGTCCAAAAGTTGTCCTGCCGAACGCGGTCGGCAGGCACTCAAAGGCGGTGAATGGTGATGGAGACCTATTGTGGCTGCCGCTTCTGTAAGTGTAAATTAACAAATAAAAATTTGGAAGCAAAAGAATTTCGGAGGGCAGATTGGTAATTCGAGAAACAAAGCAGTACTAAACCAATTTATTGAGATGGGCTCTACGCCCCCGTGGGTTTAAAATCTTGATTGATATGGAAGCATGAAATTACAATAATGGGGTCCCATGGAGGTGCTAGAGTAGAAAAATACTTGATAATAAAAATCACTTGTTTGTCTGGCTTGGAAGTGCGAAATCGAAATATCAAGTTTTTAGACCATTTATTGGTAAAATAACAAGATGTGGCGGATGATGGTGGGCTCTTTTTTTTAATGATTCCCATGTGATCTACAGAAGCAAAAAAAATGTAGGAAAAATGAATTCGCTGGGCAACAATGCTTAGCTATTCAAGAATAAGTAAGAATTTTTACTCAAAATTCTTTGTATTCGAATTACATAACTTTGTATTTACGATCAGAATCATTCATTTTATGCATCACTATGTAAAAATTAGCTCTGCAAAAAATAAATTAAAACTAAAATCGTTTAGTCAATTTATTGTATCAAATACATAGACGATTTGTAATGCTTTTACCAATTTCGTTCATTTGTTTTTATACAATTTATCAACTAGAGGACCTTAGTTTTGAATGATCTTTTACCGATATGAATTTTATAAAATAATTTATACTACAAACAATTTTTTTATTATAAATACAAAGTGTTTTAAGTCCGTAGCGAACAATTTTAAATAAAAATATTCACTTATCATTTGAGTTGTCAAGTGTCATTCTTTTTGGACTGGCTGGGGAAATTAAATAGTACAGCTGGGGACACCATCTTAAATTCTAGTTGATGACTGCCAGCTCGTCATAGTGTATGGTCCAAGAAGTTCTTTATGACCCTCTTAAATTCAGTCCCAATTTACACTTGTCAAAGAATCATTGCTCCACGTGCATACATAGTGGTACATTCAGGAAAAGGATCCTCGCCTGGTCCTTTTCTTAAGGATATGAGGGATCTTTTGATCGTGATCGTTTATCGTATATTATGTGATCATTTTTTGTTAGGTATTATTTATATTTAATTTTAAATTTTAAATTTTAAATAATTTCTGATCACACGATATACAATGAATGATTACGATCACGAAATCTTCTAGCTCCTCAAAAAAATGATTCAACGAGGATCCTTTTCCGTACATTCAAAACAAATGATGAAAAGAAGTATGTTATTTACAATTAAAAAAAAGTCATTCTACACTGCATTATCTAAGCCTATAAAGATGCATAGGAGAGATAATATATGCAGATCATATTATGATAACTATGTTAAAGTGTCGGTAACAAATCACAAACTTACATATATAACAAAATTAAATAGAGATAATAAAAAAATCAAAAGTTTTCGCATGGTCCATTCTCACCACGGCTTGGACTTGGACTTAAACATTTAATCGAGTGTTTGAGACAAATTTTGAAAGGGTTTAAGAATATTAAAAGCACTTTTGTACGGACGATCTTCTTTACGAATCACTTTCAAATCTTCTTCGAAAAGTAGTTAAATTTTCAATAAGAATTTCAGCGTTGATGTGATTTTCAAATGAATCAAAAAGTATGCATCAATCTGCTTTTAACACGACAAGTATTAACAAGCATTTGAGATTTTTTTTTAAAGAAGTTTTAACTAAACATTTTTAGTATTATTTATTTTTAACGAAAAAAATTATATTTTTACATTTTTTTGATACTATTTATTACACCATTATTTATCTTTTTTTTTCATTAAAAATAATTTTTTTTTAACTTTTCGTTATTTTTTATTTTTTATATTTTTAACATATGACAAGTATTTGGTTAAGAGACGATGCTCAGAATGTCGCTTTATTTTAAAGCGTTTATCCAAGACTCTGAGCACCGTCTTTTACAAAGCTTGTTGATGACTGTGATGGCAGGTCATCAAACCTTTATTGTTCTGTGGGAGAAGTCCTGAACTTAACTTGTGAGATGAAAAAAAAAAAAAATGCAAACAAACAAAATTGTAATCCAGTCCTATTAGTACGAAGATATTAATCAGTTTTATTTTATTTTATAATTTCCCGTGATTTGGTTATCTAGCAATTATTTCGGTTTTGATACGTAAACCAAAGACCTATCAATATTTCGATTGGAAGATGCGACTATGATACAAAGGTTCAGGGAAAAAAAGGTAGAGGAAGATATAAGAAGACTTTAAAATAGACTATAAGAAAATATATGGAGTATATAGAGTTAACGGAAGACTAGGTGCAAAACCGAGCGCAAGGACGTACTATGATTCATACAGTAAACCTTACTTAATAGGATAAAACTTAATTGTTGTTTTACCTTCAACCCTTCGTGCATCAAATATGCAAACACGACCAGGAGTAGGGCTAGTAATTAGACAAAACGTACATCAAAACGCTATACTCGTGTCATGCAATGATACCTAGGGTTAGTGTTTTTGCGGTAAACACTGTATTGTGGCGATCGTGATTAGTCGTCTTTGCGAATTTAATGTTTAATCTCAATTAATCATGAAGTTTTGTTCGTCATGTGATCAAGAGAACATGACTTGTGTGCTATGTATAATGAAAGATAAATGCAAATTATACCTAGATAATCTCAACAATAATCCTCCAAGGAGTTAGGCAATGTCATTGTGCAAACACAAGGCAGGCACTCAAAAGTCCTTGGATACAATCTTCAAATATAAGATTGCTAGACTAAAACAGGACCACTGGATTTGGATCGACTGTGGCATCTCTATTAACTTGGCAATCACGTAATAGAAAGTATCCTCCTACTCGTACTCCTCCTTCCCTGCGGATGTTGATACGTTTCAAGTTGAAGCATTCAAGCAAGAAACATCATATTCGATGACACAATTATCTAAACTCGATCGACTCAATTGTATATCAAAATGACGGCTACTGCACCTTGATATTTATAGAGAACTCAATTGATACAAGCTACAACTCCAAACAACACCAAAGCAAAATTTGGAACCACACCCCTATCCACCAAGTCCTTGCCTTTGTCCGACTTCAACTGTCACACGCATAATTCAAGAGTATACTGTCACCCAACAAAATATAATTAGCAAATATGTCCTCCCCATTCTCGCTGCTGCCTGCAAATTACGACTCCTCTTCCTTGACGCTGTTCTACGCTTCTTTGGCACTGGCTCGATGGTCTTCAACATTCATTCATGTTGAGATGCAATGGGAAGAAATGTTGAGTCCACCGTGTCAGCGCCAAGGAAGAGCAGAATCGTCTACATGGAGGAGGATGGGTTAATTTACTCATTAGTTGCAACATGATCCCGAACCTCTACATTTAAGTGAATCTTGTATTTCAACTCGTTGATTTTTCAGATAAAGCCGCCTCGGTCTCGATCGCCACTCTGTTGAGCCGTCCAGTCTCGATCACGGATAATGAAAGAGAATCTGTTGAGCCGTACTGATTAGTAGCCTTCATAGTTGCGCTATTAAGTTGTTTGTGCGGATTTTGTCTGCTTAATTGTACTGTTGACGAAGCTAATCTTACGAAATTGCTACTTTTGATGAAGGGAAACAAAGAAGTTTGGGATGGTTTCTTACGAAAGTCGAGAGACAACAAAACATTAATCAACGAAGAAAATGTCATTCAAGCTTTAAGCTAGTCATTAATCCATAGAAAAATAAGGAGCAAGGGCAACTGCAAGTTTGCCAATTATTAATCAACATCAGATAAACCATGTCACTGAATTTAAATCGACACAGAACGGTCGTAGGACGGCCAGCAACTCAGCTCTGAGCTCATATCAAATCTGCAACGTTCATTGGCATTTCGTCAATCTGGGTACTGTAGTACTGCTCAATGTCTCTTAAAATCCTTACATCGTCGCTTTTGACAAAGTTTATTGCCACTCCCTACGAGAAATCAAATCGCCCATTAATTGTAATAACAACATGCAAACAAATAAGATGATACCGACTAATGAGAAAAAAACAAACATAGATTAAGAATACAGAAAACCCAGCAAGCAATACTTCTGGTTCTGAAATACAATATTGATTCTTAGCATCGAAAAGACTTGTAAGTCAGTCAATTCAACGGGATGAGCTCTTTTAGCAGTAAAAGGGATAAAATTGCAAGAGATTTTTAGAGAGGATGAACTGTGCCTACACAGTTTGCAAGTGTTCAACGAGCGCACAATGGAAATTTATATATTGCTCAAGATTCTTTGTATTATCTTCAATCATAACTATTGGCGTCTCATTAATAAGATTTGATCTTGCGATAGAAGGAAATTCGTAATTTCTGATAGAAGATGTCTAATGAATTTGTTAAAGTCAACATTCCCTTGAAATTTGGCAAATATAACAAAAACAAATACAACACGAAGAGCCTAAGATCCATCGATAAAACAGTTGCAACACTCAAAAGAAAAGTTGTGACAAAGATGGTGTAAGCTTGTTTGATTTTTCTTAATACCACTGTATATATAGTCAGAACATAGAATGCATACCTTGCGCCCAAAACGGCCGGAACGACCAATCCGATGAATATAGAGCTCTCGGTTGTTTGGAAGATCATAATTGATAACCAAGGAAACCTGATAAAGGGGAAATGGTTAACCTGGTTAGAAAATCAGTGCAGCAAATCAATTGGTATAACATGTTTTCTACTAGGAATTACTAAACTATTCTACATGCAGGTTCAACTCCACTATGTCTCTCACCGATATAGCACCCTTAGGCCTAATCCGACAACCATAAACCAGAGTCCAGCTTGAAGGTTTTGGTCTGTATTTAACTATTTATGACCTCCAACATGTAGCAAGTTCCACGACAAGAATCTCCTAAACATCACTGCAATTCTTAGAGATTTCTCGTCTAGTTGTAGGTCAAGAGATTTCTGATTCTAGCAGTTGGTTATAACTATACAAGTATTGCACAAAAAGAACCTAAGAACTTGCCTGCTGAACATCAAGACCCCGGGCCAAAACATCTGTGGTGATGAGGACACGAGTATTGCCACTGCAAAATTCAGCCATAATAGCATCCCTCTCCATCTGAGGCATGTCTCCATGCGTTGAAGACACAGTAAAGTTATTGCTCCGCATCTTCTCAGTGAGCCAGTCCACCTGTTGAAATAGGGTTGCAAGGATCAATAAGGATACACCAGGAAGTTATAAAACCAGAGTAGCTATGGCAAGAATAGTGATACATAGGGAATAAGGCCAAGAGAAAAGGAAATGTTTAATATATCTCACCTGATATCAAAATAACTCCGAGGTCAGGATCCTATGTTATACTCCTACTTTCCACACAGAATCCATGACCCAAGAACTCCAGTCGTGGATCCCTTCTCATCTAATCAAAACTCACGACATTAGTATCAAATATCAACTCGAGTGGTAAATAACACTTTACCTTTTGCTTTGTGTTGCAAAAGATAACAGCTTGAGTAATTGTAAGATTATCATACAGATCACATAAAGTGTCAAACTTCCATTCTTCTCTTTCAACCGCAACGAAAAACTGCTTGATCCCCTGTCATGATGCAAAATACAATACACACATTTCAATTCACCTCAAATTTCATTCACATTGCATTCAAATTTCAAAGGCATTCACCTCAAATTTCATTCACATTGCATTCAAATTTCAAAGGCATTCACCTCAAATTTCATTCACATTGCATTCAAATTTCAAAGGCAGTAGCACACGTCCAAAATACTTACCTCCAAAGTCAATTCATCACGATTGACAAGGATCCTAACGGGGTCAGTCATAAACTTGTTGGTCATCTCCAAAATTTCTTGAGGAAGTGTAGCGGAAATTAAGCAAACCTACAATACCACATTATCAATATTACCACCGATTCCACTTCGGATAAACAAACATGCTAATTAATTCTTTGAATTAACAATCTTGATTAGAACAAAATGCTCATAGGAAGAGACTAAATGGTGATTAAACCTGCAGGTCAGGTCGAAGATATCGGTAGACCTCGTAAATCTGATCCTTGAATTCTCTGGTCAGCATCTCATCAGCTTCATCCTGAAAACACCAAATTAAGTAATTTGCAAAATCAATAATTAACAACATTAAACACAAATTAATGAACTTTAATGAAGATTAGAAACTCACCAGAACTAACAATTTGATCGATCGGGTGCGCAGAGCTCCCCTCCTGATCATGTCGCAGACTCTGCCGGGTGTTCCGGACACCACATGGACCCCGTGCTCAAGCTTTCTGATATCCTCGCCCACGCTTTTGCCTCCAACACAAGCATGCGCCTGTACATTCACGAAACCCCCAACCGCCAGCACCACCTTCTCCGTCTGCGCCGCCAGTTCCCTCGTCGGCGAGAGTATCAGCGCCTGGACCTCCCTGGAGGCGGTGTTGGCGAGCTGGCAGACAGCGACGGCAATCATGGACGTTTTTCCGGTGCCAGACTGGGCCTGGGCTATGACGTCGTGGCCGCCGATGATAGGGACAAGGGCGCGCTGCTGGATGGCGGAGGGCTTCTGGAAGCCGAAGTGGTAGATGCCTCTGAGAACGTCGTCGTTTAACTGCATCGATTCGAAGGTCGTGATCGCCTCTAACGCATCCATCGTCACCGAATCCGCCATGCCGATGACCGTAATTTGATTGATTCGTTGAACTAATTTTCTGGTTTTTTTTTTTTTTTTTTTTTTTTTTACTGTTTAGGTTTGTGAAAGGGGCTTCAACGACCAGCCGGATGACGAGTGTTATTTATACACGCACCTTTTTTACTTCTCGTATATTTTTTAATTCCTAATCCAATAGGTATTACAATTTAATCAGGATATCATTTAAAAGATATGATAGAATTCTATAAGGATTTCTTAAGATTTACACAATCACATTCTTAACCTAATTCCTACTATTCTATATGCTATTCTAAGTAAACAGAACTTATAATCAAGCTAATTACATTTTCATCGTACGATCACCCTATCCCAAGAGTTGACAATTTCAGAAGCTACAATCACTCTCAATCAGATCGTGTGATTTCTTTTCCTTTAACAGCAACATGGATGACATTATATGTCTTTTTATTTCACCTTATTATTTAGTTTTTGTTTAGCAGAATGATAACGTTAGTAAGTTAGTTGTAAGGAAAACGATAAAAGTGAAGATCGAACCTACATTGTGATATATTTTTTCCGTTATTGCGGTAAACCGACATTTGTATTAGGTTGTAAGTGAATAATTTATGCATTAAGTAAATCTACTGGTAAAACAGTTTGTAAATGTATACAAAGGACACACGAAGAGAGATATAAACTCGAAACCTCAGGTGTAGAACTCACTTCAATCAATTGAGTTATTCACCAAGACAATCGACTTCTCTTTGAACTCAAAGTTCAACCCTATCTTCTCTAAATTGGTTATCTTAAGTATATTATAAATCATTATAATCGTAAGTATAGGAAATAGAAAGCTTGCATCACAAGAAAGATAATAAATAATAAGAATAATTGTTTTCAAAGAGAATATAATTGTTCACTCAGTGATCCAATTGTATTAGGATGAATAAAAATTAAAAATATAGTTGTATTGGGATTCATAGCTATATTTCTTCTCTTGCTTAAGATTAATGGGTAATCAATTAATAATAATGACCAGCGTGTTTTAGTGACAAAAAAAAAACATAAAATTATAAGGAGACCAAAACCGAGATATGCAATAAATTCCAACTAGAAATCCAAATACGATTAAAACACAGATTAAATTAAACCATGAAACTAATCTATTTGCCTTGTGATGCATGCAATCATCGTATCAACAAAACATGAACCACCAATTACTACGCCTCAACAGATTCTCTTCTGTGATCTTCGAACCGTCCGACCGATTATCTTTTGCAAGCCCTTCAAAAAAGTAAACAAGATTTGATCAATAAATAGATTAAACACAAGAATCACTTAAACTTGTTGCAGCTGTTATAAAAAATCTCGTCACATATTTTCGCAGCCCGCAAATTACCTCGATGGTCCTCTAGATTTGTTGCGGTAGTCTAGGAACTGGTGTCGGCCACCATGTCAGCACAAATGGGAGTTTGTATTCGGACAACTCCTCCTTAAGAATCATGTCACGAATCTTGAACATAATCTTGTCTTCCATCTTTGACAAAATTCTTGTGCGAAGGTTGAGCATGAAATTCTCGTCATCCATAGTTAATTAGATACAAAATTTCTTCGTTATTTGGGTCTAAAGTTACACCTTGTATCTCGTTTTCTTCCGGATTTATCATCTCCATCTCCATGCGTTTACAGTTTGCCAGAAAGAATTTTTCACATCCTCCATGGATGATTCTTCGTCGCCATTCAAGTCCAAAACTAATAAAGTATTGGTATCTTCGTCGTAAGCGTAAATCTTGAGACACCCTCGGTACACACCTAGGTACTCGATCGAAAATCTATCTGAATCAATATCAATCAGATGACATTTTGTAACTCGGATCAGTAATATCTTCATCACCATCCTTGCGACTAGTTCTAACAGAGTTGTTGATCAGGAAGGGATCAAAACTGAGAAGAAACTCACCATAACACATCCAATACAGCATTCTGTTGGAAGCAATAGCATAGCAACCATCGCAATCGATGGAATTGGGCCGAATATCTTGCAGGGATGATACAACAGACTCCCTCCATTCACCGGTTTCAGAAGAGAAGATTTGCACCTTGGATTCGCTGCATGGCATCCTATAACGGTGAGAAATCAACCTCACAACCCTGCACCTGTACTCAGGATTAAGCTGTACAATATATCCTTTCGCATACTTGTAGTAGGGAAGATCACACATGAATCCCTCCGGCAGTGGTTCCATCTCTTTGTCACATGGAGGTGGGGGAGGCAGATCAATCCATTGCTGTGTGTATGGATTGCAGATGTAGTAACTGCGTTGATGATACTCACCCGCACAACACAAAAGTAGGTCGTTATATGTACCTACTGTTGGATAATGGCCAAATGTTTCCTTGTTTTGTGGCTTGTTTTGTGGCTTAAATTGCTCCATGTTTTGTGACTTTTTCAAAGCCATGTTTTGTGGTTTTTTCAAAGCCATATTTTGTGGCTTTTTCAAAGCCATGTTTTGTGGTTTTTTCAAAGCCATATTTTGTGGCTTTTTCAAAGCCATGTTTTGTGGGAGAAGGCTTGGATTAAGAAAAGCATAAAAAGAGAGCATTTGGCAAAACAAGGATACGGATGAGAGAAGGAAAGCATCCAAAAGAGATGGTGTGAGCATTTGGCTCTACCATGGGCATGGGTGAGAGAAATCAAGAGAGCTAGAATGAAAGATCTCTTGTGAAAGAATTCTTGGGGTAGAGTGAGGCTCTTGGGAAAATTCTGTGAGTGGGTGTACAAGGGATATGGGATTGGGTTATGTTGATTTAACTCAAGTGTAACTTGTACTGTTTTTCTCATAGTGAAGAGCAATATCTCTCCGAGGACGTAGGCAGGTTTTTGCCGAACCTCGTAAATTTCTCGGTGTCTTTATTTCTTGTATTTTAAACTATTCAACTGTGTGTGATTTTGGTGAGGTTGTAATCTGAATCTCGGTTCCGCACTAACGAACGGGCCAAGGCACAACAATTGGTATCAGAGCATCGTTGGGGGCTTTGGTTCGTGGGAGGTCCAGATTTGTTGTTCACCATGAAATTTTCAGTTGAGCAGTTTAAAGGGAGAGACGGTTTTGCTCTTGGTAAAGGAGAGTAATGGAAGCCTGAAGAAATGGAAGCCGTGTTTAGGGATGCTTGGATCAACTGCGAAAGTTGATGTTGAGGAAGAAGACAAAGGCCTCTTTCTTCTTACCTCACTTTCAGATTTGTACGAGAACCTTGTGAAACTTTACTGCAAGGAAATAAACAGTAAGTTTGGAGCAGGTGCAACTTCTTTGGTGTGGAATGATACACACAAGAGACCATGGATGATGGTGGGCACAAGACTGCTTAAGCTATTCAAGGTTGAAATCGTGGAAGAAAATTGGAAAAAGGATCTGAGAGAGACAGCAGGTTCGGATCCGGTTCCGGAGGCAAGGGTCCACAGTGCTACGGGTGCAAGGCCGGGTTAGCAAGTTTGTGGTGGAAGACTTTGAGTATGCCCTCTAGGTACTCGAAGCAACACTTCTCCTGATGATGTTTAGTCTCAAGTTTTGCAGGGGTTTTGCAGCAGGTGGAGCTATGGGATTCACAGGTGATGAGAAGGTCCTGAGGTAGGAGGAAGTGTGGGAATTTTGTCTGGCTCGATGGGTTGTTGCTGGAAATAGGCGTGCTGACGAGTTTCCAGGTTGCAGACAATGAAGAGGAGGAAAACCTGCTGGAGGAGACGAGGATGTGTTGAGATCCTGTCTGAAGCTAAATGGTGATTTTTAGCTTGCAGCAGCTGCACATGCATTGGCAGTAACTGAATCGGAACAGGACCAACGAGGTTGATTCAGAGTGTGCATGCTGGTACGTAAGGCCAATGGACTTTGGTACAATTTGGCCAAGGTGGAGATTGTTGGATAATGGCCAAATGTTTCTGTAGACATCGAAATTTCGGTGAAATTAATGTTGACCAATAATTAAAATTTCAACGCTCACGTGTCACATAAATTTTACATGTAGCGTGTGACTCAACGAAAAATCGAAATAAATTGGAAAAGTCATCAAATAGGACACGTGTCAATACCTGGCAGAAATGATTTATTTCATCTGATTATTTAAATCCAAAAATCAAGTTTTGGAATTCTATAAATAGGAAGCCAAGACATTCATTTTAGGGAGAGGAAGAAGAGAAAGAAAGAAGGAAATTTACATCACACCAAAACCTTGAAGCTTTGAAACTCTAAAGCTCTCAAGCAAATCCCGAAGGATCAAGAAAACACTTTTCGTTCTTCGTCAAATCCTCCTAAGATCAAGCCCCAACGGCCCTTGAAGAACTTCCACCGACTCAAGATCAAGCCCCGACGGCCCCTTGAAGAAAGTGTTCATCGTTCATCATCCGTTCATCCTAAGATCAAGCCTCAACGGCCCTTGAAGAACTTCCACCGACTCAAGATCAAGCCCCGACGGCCCCTTGAAGAAAGTGTTCATCGTTCATCATCCGTTCATCCTAAGATCAAGCCCCAACGGCCCTTTGGATCAACAACCTCAACAAATCCACACATCCAATCGTTCTTCAAGATTAAGCCCAAAAGCCCTTGAAGATCCGCTCATCCATCAACCTTCAAGATCAAGCCCAAAAGCCCTCGAAGATCCGCTCATCCATCAACCTTCAAGATCAAGCCCAAAAGCCCTTGAAGAAATCCATACATCCAGTCTTCAAGATCAAGCCCAAAAGCCCTCGAAGATCCGTTCATCAACTGTTCATCCCTAGATCAAGCCCCGACGGCCCTTTGGATCAACAGCTCATCCATAAACCTTCATCCTACGAAGATAGAATCAGAGGATCAAATTACAAAGAGATTGTAACCCCAAAATCATTAACACAAAAAATATATTTTGTACACGTATTCTTGTTTCTTGTTTCAGGAATTTTTCGTGTTTACAAATTTGGCACGCCCGGTGGGACATCTCTACCTCTCATCTCTATCCTCCAATCATCGAAAAACGCAAATGGCATCAAGAAAGGATCAAGCTGTTCCTGCAATCAAAGCAAAGAACAAGAACATCATCGCCGCAAGTGGTGATATTTCAGGCATCATAACCCGAAGTAAGGCAAAAGCTCTTTTTGCCGCGGCTCCCGCCCCTGCATTGACTCTGTCAAAGGAACAAGAGCACCTGAGCTATGAGCCTGTGATCACCCTAGCCTCGCTAAGGGCATCAAGAGGGGAAAGCCCGAAGAAATACTCAGAGTCCCTACTCTCCGACGCTGATTCGAGCGGCAGTACAACCATGCAAGTCATGACCACTGGAGCAACTTCAATCGAGGAGCAGCTAGCTCAGATGAATGAAGCAATCGCACAGCTCACATGGACTGTAGAAGAGAAGGACTTGCAAATTGCCGCACTTGTCAACCAACTAGATGCGCTGCCCGACGTGAAAGTCGACCCAAATATTGGCCTATTAAAGAAAGAAGACGACGAAGAAGAGGAGTCACCAGTGGAGAAAGTTGAAGAGAAGCCGAAGCTAGACCAAGCAACGGCATTCATGGGATCTCTCTCTATCCAGCAGCTACAGGAGATGATCGCAAGCACTGTCAAGACACAGTACGAAGGAAGCTCGCATGACTCCGTACTGTACTCAAAGCCTTACTCCAAGAAGATTGATGCTTTGAAGATGCCAAAGGGTTATCAGCCCCCAAAATTCATGCAGTTCGATGGAAAAGGCAACCCGAAGCAACATGTCGCCCATTTCATTGAAACTTGCAACAATGCTGGGACAGAGGGAGACTACCTCGTCAAACAGTTCGTGCGTTCGCTGAAAAGCAACGCTTTTGACTGGTACACTGACCTCGAACCTGAGTCTATCAACAGTTGGGACCAGCTAGAAAGGGAATTCCTCAACCGTTTCTACAGCACTCGTCGTACTATAAGCATGCTAGAGCTGACCAGTACGAAACAGTGGAGAGATGAACCTGTCATCAACTACATAAATAGATGGCGCTCCTTAAGTCTGGATTGTAAAGATCGGCTTTCTGAAACCTCTGCCATTGAGATGTGCGTTCAAGGCATGCAGTGGGGACTACACTACATCCTTCAAGGCATCAAACCACGAACATTTGAGGAGTTAGCCACCCACGCCCATGATATGGAGTTAAGCATCACCCGTCATGGGAAGAAAGAACAGATCGCCGACTACAAGAATGACAAAGTTTTGGGGCCAAAGGTGGATAAGGCTACGTGGAAACCCACCAAGGAAGCAATGACGCTCAACACAACTCCAGTCAAAACCCATACACGAGGCAAGGCGATTCAAACCGAAGCTTTTCGTGATCAAGAGATACGTAGACGCACTTTGAAGGAGCTTGAGGAGAAGACTTATCCATTCCCCGACTCTGACGTGGTTGCCATGTTAGATGACTTGCTGGAAAAAAAGGTGATCAACCTACCTGAGTGTAAACGGCCGGAAGAGATGAACCGTATTGACAGTCCAAGGTACTGTAAATTCCACCGCTTCATTGGTCATCCGACGGAAAAGTGCTTTGTGCTAAAAGATCTCATCATGAAGTTGACTCAGAAAGGGATCATCGAGCTAGATCTTAATGATGTGGTGAAATCAAACTATACCTCCGTCACTTCTGGCTCTTTGAACTCAAAATCTTCGCCTCAACCGCTGGGGGCATGCTCCAAAACCATGTCAGTCAAGTCAAGTGAAGATGAAGGATGTACTTATGTCACTCCAAAGAAAATGCACAAGAAACATAGGTCTCCTCCACAAGTTCACCAATCGGAAAGGGGGCAAAGCAGCTACCGTCAACCTTCAAAGCTACATGAAAGTGTTGAGGATGATGAAGTTATGACACAAAGATCGTCTGTTGCCATCACGATGCGCGATTTCTTCCCCAAAGACTTCTTCAATCACTCAGTCAAGACTCCTTGCTATGAAGATTGCAAGGAATGCCTCTCTAAGATCGTTTGACAAAATTAAAAAAAAACGCTCCTCGTTCGCACGAGCCTAAAAGGCGACAACCAAAGCTCCTTGTCCGCACGAGCATAAAAGGTGACAACAAATGCTCCTTGCCTGCATGAGCTGAAAATGCAAACGGCACCAAGATGCTCCTTGCTTGCATGAGCTGAAACTGCAAACGGCACCAAACGCTCCTGGCCCGCAAGAGCATAAACTGTGTACGGCAAAATCATCAAAAAAAACATCACTCATTTGAACTACGTTATGACTTGATCTCTTCTTTGGAAGAGTACGTAGGCAACTTGAAACTTCAAAACTTCAAGTACAGTCACATCAAAATAAAGAAATCAGGTTTTATTAAAGACGACTAATGAAAGTCAATTTCATTACAAAAAAAAAAAAAAAAAAAAAAAAAAAAAAAAAAAAACAATAAAAACATATATATATATATATATATATATATATATATGTAAATGTTTTACTTCTCGGCCCAAACAACTGGGATGGCCTCTTGGACCCTTTAGACCCAATCAATAACACTCTGCAAGTGGAAGTAGAAACACCTCCGTTTCCAATTTCCCCATTTTGGTATTTGGCATTTGCTTTCCCAGAATTCCGAAGCCAGGGAATCCATGGATCCAAACAGGGTAGAAGCCGAGCGATTGCTCGGAATCGCCGAGAAGCTTCTACACAGCCGGGATCTGAACAGCTGCCGCGACTTCGCAATTCTAGCTCAGGAGACGGAGCCGCTGCTGGAGGGCTCAGATCAGATCTTGGCTGTCGCCGATGTGCTCTTGGCCGCCGACAAACGCGTCAACAACCACCCCGACTGGTACGCCGTTCTCCTGTCCGATCGCCGATCCGACGACCTCGATCACATCAACAAATCTTACCGACGGCACCACTGCTGATTTCAGAAAAGTCTCGAACCTCCTGGAATTTTCGATTGGGGACATGAAGTGGCTTCTCTTGGTGTTTGAGTCCGACGGCGCCAACCTCTCCCTGCCGCCGATCGCCAGCAACGACCCGATTTTGAGCTGGGTCTGGTCCTACATCGCGACTATTCAAATGGGTCAACTCAAGGACCGAGTCGACGCGGCGAACTCTCTCGTTTCACTCGCTCGGAACAACATGCTTGGACCCTACTCAGGTTCGAGAGTTTATGGAGCACCAGTCTTTGAGCTATAGTGGTGATACATATCACCTGATTGTCAAGAACTGCAACCATTTCTGCAGGGATATTTGTCGCAAGCTCACTGGAAAATCGATTCCTAAATGGGTGAATCGACTGGCAAGAATAGGTTCAGTATGCAACTGCGTACTTCCGGAATCTCTGAAGATTTCTGCTGTACAACACGACCCAAACCACCAACCATACGACAGCGAGAAGAGGAGCTTGAGAAGCACCTTCAGTTGCCTGTCTTCTATCTCGATAAGGCAGAAGCAATTATCATCATCTTCGTTATTTTTGCAGTCGCCCCTGAAAGGCTGCTTACCGCCATGGGAATTGCGAAGGTCGTTGAATGGTTCGTTGAAAGAAAGATGAGAAAGCCGTCAACGCCGCTCGCCGCTCCGGAGCTGAGATCGAAACCCTCAAGAAAGCTGCTGCTGGGACAAATAAAACTGCCTCAAGCAGCACTACTTTGAACACGAGGAAACGGAGAACCTTGCTCATGAACGGGTGCCAAGTGAGCTGAAAAAAAAAAAAAAAAAAAAAAAAACTATCATGCAAGCTCGAACTGATAAGAAGCTTACCCAGGCTCAACTTGCTCAGATCATCAATGAGAAGCCTCAAGTGATCCAAGAGTACGAATCTGGGAAGGCGATCCCAAATCAGCAGGTGATTACCAAGTTGGAGAGAGCTCTTGGAGCGAAGCTGCGTGGAAAAAAGTAAGGAAGCCTGGAAAGAAAGGAAGCCGAGCGTGCGATATGAATTTAAGTTTGAACTGATCTGTTGCACTGCAATCTATAGTTGAAGTTTGGGCTAATGCGCTGCACCTCATTTTGTAATCTTTTAAAGGTCGTGGGTCTGGTGTAGAAAGTACCTTTGTGTTTTCTAAGAATAATTCCTCGAATGATGAGCTTGTCGCTGAATGGTGCCAGACTTTCCATTCTGATGTTGTGGTGGGTTTAGTGTGCCATCGTCGATTGGGGCATGACGAACCATCTTGATCTTCAGGCAAGGGGCGACAAATGGGAACTCACTGCTACCTGTGCTCAGTGGCTGTGCTCCTTACCTGTGCTCAATGGTGATGGTGGAGCTTCTTCCTCTGTCTCCTCACGCTGCCAACAAACCTCAAGTTCCTCACTCTGGCCACCATGATCAAAATCAACGAAGAGCTTCATTGACCGCTGTCAAACGACTAGCCGGTCTTCAAACTCGACGCCTTACACTCTGCCTCAATATCTGACTGCTTCTGCACCTCCGCCGTGGCTGCTGCCTTTGAATGTGATCAACAAAATCAAAGTTTGTCAACTCACACCCAAAGATCTCATCCGTCTGCTTGCCTCTACTGCTGCCTTTGAATGTGATTGACAAAATCAAAGTTTGTCAACTCACACCCAAAGATCTCCTCCGTCTTCTCTCGGACTCGGCCTGGGTTTTCACCCACGAACTCAGCCTTGCAGATGGCCATATAAAGAAAAAAAAAAAAAAAAAAAAAAAAAAAAAAAAAAAGTAGCAATGATGATGCTGGGAAGCATCTTTCAAAAGAATAATAAAAAAAAAATAATAATTAAAAAAAAAATTTAAAAAGAAAAAATATATATATATAATAAAAAGAAAGAAAAAAAAAAACAACAATGATGGTGCTTCTGGCACCATCTGAAATATATATATATATATATATATATATATATATATATATATATATAAATGAATGGTGGATCAGTGCCACCGAAAGCAAAGAAAAGAAAAAAAAAAATAATAATAATAAAAAAATAAAATAAAAAGGAATGATGATGGACGGTGATGTATATGTTTTATCTATATTTAGCACAATACACTGAATAAAATAAAGCATGTCCATTAATCTCCAAGAAATTACAAGTGTGTACAAAAAAAAAAAAAAAAAAAAAAAAAAAAAAAAAAAGATGGAGCTTTCACAAAGGATGTTCACGTGAAGCCCCATATCTTGGCAAAACTCTCGGAGCAGAAGGCATCGAAGCAGAAGGCATCGGAGCGGGAGGCATTGAAGCTAGAGCATTCCAGGCCTCAATACTGGGCGGAACGCTAGATGACCCAGGAAAAAGGTGCCTCTGGAAGAAAGTCGCAAGCCTGTGACGGTCACTTTGCATTCGACCATTGGATTCTTGCAGCTCATCGAGCTTCCTCTTCATGCTCGACGAATAGTTATTTGCAAGCACATGCAAACTTCTATTCTCGTACTTAAGCAGTTTGATCTCTTGCTTAAGACTTTCCACCTCCGCCATCAAGGATTCAACTTGGCGGGAGCGAGCAAGTAGGCGTTGGCCCATGTTGGATACAGAGCCTGCACACTGAACACTGAGAGCGAGGGACTCTTGAACGGCCAACTCATCGGACCGTCCTGAAAGCAGCCTACTATCCTTAGGGGTGAGGAGGTTTCTAGCTACTATCGTAGCTGTTGTTGCATCCGTCATCATGGAGTCTTCACCTGTAAGAGGACCGTTAGAAGATAAAAAAAAAGGGCGCCATACATTACCTTGACAGGGTGCAACCGGATCGCTGCTGAGACTCAAATCTAAGCAAAGGTTCGATGAGTTAGTCATTTTTCAAAGGTGTTCAGAGAGAAGGGGTGGATGGAGATAATTCTCAAAAGGTCGGAGACGATTTTCAAGAATGGGCAATTTTCAGAGTGTGTATGTTGGAGTGATTGATACCTCTGTAAAAAGCCAAGCGACACGACCACCAATTCAAAAATCTGGATTTTCCAGCGTGAAGTTTGGCGACGCGTTCGCGGCTTTTCAGAAAACGCGTTCAACTTTGTCAAAAGATATCTGACAAAGTCAAGAACACGTGGAGGCCATCATCGCAACTACACGTCTTTAGCCGACAAGCGCAAAGTTCGGCAACGCTTTCTCTGCTTTTCAGAAAACGCGTGCAACTTTGTCAAAAGTGGCGCTTGTTCAGAAATCGAAGAGGCGTCGTTCAGAAATCGAAGAGGCGTCGTTCAGATATCGAAGAGACGTTTGTCGACAAGGGTAAAAGAACAGTACCACCACTTGCTATTGAGAAATCCCTATACATGTCGACCTTCGTCTCTTATGGTAAGGCAGACCTGAAGAAAATGCCCAACTCTTCCTCACCTCTGAGGGCGCACTCCCAGCAAAGCCTCTCGAAATACACAATTCTTCTTCTTCCTTTGAGAAAACCTATTCAACCTTTGAAGATACCAGATGCCTGGAGTACAGATGACCCAGGAGGAAACGATAGATTGAAGCATGTGCTGATTCATTCACCGCTTCTTCAAAAGCAAAGGTATCTCATATCATCAAGGGCGAAAGCATAGGTATCTCATATCATGCTTTTTCCCTATCTTTTCCTTTGCCCTTGTTCTCACCTGCCAAGACAAGGACAGAGGAAGCAATATGTCGGAACCTCCACTCAAACCAGTTGCCACCAAGGAGTGAAGCACCATTTAAATGCAAAGGTTGCATTCAACTCCTGCATCGGAGGACAAATACTACAAGAGAAGATGCTAAACCTGCATAAGGAAATACCACTTCTGCAAAGGGAGCAAGTAAGGCAAATGAAAATGATACATCAAAGCATGTGGAGATTTATGCACAACAAATATATGTGCTGATTCATTCGCTGCTTCTTCGAAAGCGAAGGTATCTCATATCATGTTTTTTCCCTGTCTTTTCCTTTGTCCCTGTTATTACTCGCATGGCAAAGTGAAAGAGAGCAGTCAGCGGCACTTGGAGTCAGTCTTCCGATCTGGAACCGACTACCTGGAATCTATTCCTGATTGCTTACCTAGTATTGCTCTCGAGTAGTCATCTTCAACGGTTGATACACTGCCAGAGAAGGGACAAGGAAACTTCAATCTTTCCAATGCGTATTCAATATGAATTGGAAAGATTGAACAAAGAAACAGGTCAGCACCTCCACCTCGTACTTGCCTGCCATATCCTGAAACCGCTCGTAGACCTTCGGGGGGAGACCAAAAGAATCATGCTGCCCAATTCAAGAGTAACACAAAGGAAAATCAACGAGCGGAGGAGACCAGAAAAATCCTCCAGCCCAGTTCAAGATCAAGCCTCAATGGCCCTTGAAGAAATCACAAGTCCGATTCAAAATCAAGTGTTCACCACCCTTGAATCAAATTCAACTCCAGATAAAAGGAGTAAGTTCAGACCTTCAGAGGAGACCAAAAGAATATTCCAGCCCAGTTCAAGATTAAGCTTGTGGAAAATCAACGATTGGAGGAAACCAGAAAATCTTCCAGTCGAACTCAAGATCAAGCATCGATGGCCCTTGAAGAAATTTCCAGCCCAATTCAAGATCAAGCCCCGACGGCCCTTGGGTTGACATCTACATTAAGGGACTTCAAAACGCTTCTTCTACACGTGACAAGCACATGTCAACGACGCGCCTTGAAGTGGGGGCATTTGTAGACATCGAAATTTCGGTGAAATTAATATTGACCAATAATTAAAATTTCAACGCTCACGTGTCACATAAATTTTACATGTAGCGTGTGACTCAACGAAAAATCGAAATAAATTGGAAAAGTCATCAAATAGGACACGTGTCAATACCTGGCAGAAATGATTTATTTCATCTGATTATTTAAATCCAAAAATCAAGTTTTGGAATTCTATAAATAGGAAGCCAAGATATTCATTTTAGGGAGAGGAAGAAGAGAAAGAAAGAAGGAAATTTACATCACACCAAAACCTTGAAGCTTTGAAACTCTAAAGTTCTCAAGCAAATCCCGAAGGATCAAGAAAACACTTTTCGTTCTTCGTCAAATCCTCCTAAGATCAAGCCCCAACGGCCCTTGAAGAACTTCCACCGACTCAAGATCAAGCCCCGACGGCCCCTTGAAGAAAGTGTTCATCGTTCATCATCCGTTCATCCTAAGATCAAGCCTCAACGGCCCTTGAAGAACTTCCACCGACTCAAGATCAAGCCTCGACGGCCCCTTGAAGAAAGTGTTCATCGTTCATCATCCGTTCATCCTAAGATCAAGCCCCAACGGCCCTTTGGATCAACAACCTCAACAAATCCACACATCCAATCGTTCTTCAAGATTAAGCCCAAAAGCCCTTGAAGATCCGCTCATCCATCAACCTTCAAGATCAAGCCCAAAAGCCCTCGAAGATCCGCTCATCCATCAACCTTCAAGATCAAACCCAAAAGCCCTTGAAGAAATCCATACATCCAGTCTTCAAGATCAAGCCCAAAAGCCCTCGAAGATCCGTTCATCAACTGTTCATCCCTAGATCAAGCCCCGACGGCCCTTTGGATCAACAGCTCATCCATAAACCTTCACCCTACGAAGATAGAATCAGAGGATCAAATTACAAAGAGATTGTAACCCCAAAATCATTAACACAAAAAATATATTTTGTACACGTATTCTTGTTTCTTGTTTCAGGAATTTTTCGTGTTTACAGTTTCCTTGTTTTGTGGCTTGTTTTGTGGCTTAAATTGCTCCATGTTTTGTGGTTTTTTCAAAGCCATGTTTTGTGGTTTTTTCAAAGCCATATTTTGTGGCTTTTTCAAAGCCATGTTTTGTGGGAGAAGGCTTGGATTAAGAAAAGCATAAAAAGAGAGCATTTGGCAAAACAAGGATACGGATGAGAGAAGGAAAGCATCCAAAAGAGATGGTGTGAGCATTTGGCTCTACCATGGACATGGGTGAGAGAAATCAAGAGAGCTAGAGTGAAAGATCTCTTGTGAAAGAACTCTTGGGGTAGAGTGAGGCTCTTGGGAAAATTCTGTGAGTGGGTGTACAAGGGATATGGGATTGGGTTATGTCGATTTAACTCATGTGTAACTTGTACTGTTTTTCTCATAGTGAAGAGCAATATCTCTCCGAGGACGTAGGCAAGTTTTTGCCGAACCTCGTAAATTTTTCGGTGTCTTTATTTCTTGTATTTTAAACTATTCAACTGTGTGTGATTTTGGTGAGGTTGTAATCTGAATCTCGGTTCCGCACTAACGAACGGGCCAAGGCACAACACCTACCACTACGACGAACTATTCTTTCAAACCATGAAGTTTCTTGAGTTTTCTAGGAAAAGGATTTAGGGGCTTGGCCATAATATCAACGAGTTCTTTTAGGACGCTATTTGTTAGTGTGATCGGCGTTTGCGCATGATATTCAATTTGCAGATTTATAAAACGATCAACAAAATAAGAATCAGAGATAAGAGTGCACCAACGCTTTGACACGCACTTGCATTGAAAAACAAACTTAGAACAAGGAAGTCGACAAAGAATTTCAACCAATACAACATCTGGGAGATCATTAATTGTACTAATAATAATCATCTCCCGTTGCGATGGTTGTACTCTTATTGACGATGATCGTTGTGAATGGGGAGATGACTTTCTACGCCACCAAGTGCGGAGCCAAGTACAAGGCTCCCCTGGGCTATAGCATAGGGAGAGTTTGGTTCTTCAAGCTTAAAAATATTAATTTTTAGGTTAGTTTATGATTTTTAATTGTCATATTTCACATAAGAAATGAAATTTTTTATTAGTAAGCCTATTTTTAAGAATAATAAGAGCTAATAGATGTTAAATAAACTCATCATTTTAACCAATATTATATTTAATAGTAATAAATTAAAATTTTCATATCACAAATGGTTCCTTATTTTATTCATTTGAAAGCTTTGAAGGCTAGAAACCTAGAAAACATAGCATAAAATTCTTGCTTCAAATTATTGCATTCAAGTTTTTACTATTATATAACTTTATGTAGGCAATATAGGATTAAAAACTTGATTTCGTAGTAATAATTTTAGCTTAGCCCACCCACCAAATAATTTCTGACTACGCCATTGTACGCCACATCCTTTTAGTAGCACCTCTCATGGCGGCTCACAGAATAAAGCTTGCATAATTCCGAACTCTAATAATCTTAAAAATTGTTTACTTTGTGGTCTTATTGTAATGGGATTCTAGCTATATATATACTTGTTTATTTTGTTTTGCTATATGCGAGATCTCGGTACAAAACCAAACACTCTTAATCAATTGATTTACAAGTCACTTGCGCAAATATATAATGTTTTTCGATTACCCCAATTACACGGATGGTTCATAATTAAACTCAGTCTTCCCTTGGAGCAGTACTGGGCCGCTGGCCTATGATCACATTCATCTTTTCCAAAATCCATCATCCGTGGCGAGTACAAAGAACACACTCACTGAAATCAACAATGAACACTGTAAAAAATATGTGCGATCTCCCTGACGCAGCATTGGTTGAAATTCTGATAGAACCGAGGTAAGAAGAAGAACAGAGATATATAAGAGGATTGGGAGAGGGAGAAGAGAGTAGAGAGATAAAGTACAGAGAATTCAATTCTTTCCTGTCCAACACACCACACTCGTGTGGGTTTACTACAAGAAGTCTGTAGCAATTTCTCCGAATAAATGCATGTCTAATGTCCAGACATTGACATTGGTGCACTCTCATATCCGATCCTTATTTTATGGGCCGCTTTCAATCTGTGCAAATTGAGTATCATAAGCAAACGCCGATGGTACGTACTTTGATAAACAGCAAAGGAGAGGAATTCCTTGACAGAATGCCGTCGTCGACCAAGCCGCTGGCTCCTTTGTTAAAAAAACTCATGAGTTCGAATAGTTTGAAAGAAGAGCCACTTGTAGTGGCTACGTATAATGACTTAGGTTTGTGCTACAAAGGTGAGTATAGTCTGCGAGATTACCACATCTGCAATCCACGCACTCGAGAATGGGTTGCTCTTCCTCTCACCCCTCGATGTCACATTCAGCGAAATAAATCCACTTCCATTTGATAAAAAAACAAGAAATAAAACCACAACCGGAGGGATTCACGTGTGATTTTCCCAACTATACAAATGGGGGTCAGAAATCAGAAAAATTGTCCAGCTTAATATCAAGTAGGTCCAGGTTGTCATATTAATAAGTTCCATTTTTTTTAATTATAAAATTAATCTTTGTAGAGACAGATTAGGCGAGATTAGTTCTTCATCGTGCGAGGCACCAACCCTCTCTCGAAGGAGAAAGGACTGTTGCGCCCCCACCCGTCCCCCTTCTACTAGATTTTATTAATTATATGAAGTGCAAATATTCTCTTATGAAACAGTTATATCATATCCCCGCGAGATTTTCTGTCCCATTCTATCAAATGTAATAGTAGCTTTGCTACTGCTTGTAGTAAAATGATATATTGGATGGGTGATAAGTTTCTTCTTGGGTTGGATCCCTTCATGATCAACAACAAATATAACTGTTGTTTCATGGAACTTGCTGAAGTTTACGCCTGGGATTCCAACCTTGATTGCCTAGGTGAGTGCGGAGGGTGTCTCAAGATTATGAGCTACCACCGGAAACCTGATTATATACTGCTTTGGGATGTGAACGAAGAAGAAATATTCCGAACTGCTGGAACTTGGAAGGTTGTGTTTGGAAAACCTGAAATGGTATGAAATGAATGAAAATAATGATGAGGACTGCAAAACGTACGTGTAGTGCTTTTGTAGTGGGTTTGGACCAAACGATGAGGAAATTTTGTTTCTGGTTATAGATGAATACATCGTTAGGTACAACAAAGTAGAAAAAGATGGATACAGAGATAAGTATGAATTGTTTTTCCTTCTTCCCATTTGCGCTTCCTTGGTGGCCAACACCAGTTCCTAGACTATCAGAACATGGTCAGCCCAGAGTCGAGGTGAAGAGGCCCTCCCTACTTCTGATGAAGCGCATGAGAACAAGTGAGCAAAGTCTTGCATTGCAGGGTAGTTAATTGTTCCTGATGATCGAGGAGGAGGTCGTTATTTGTGTAGAAAGCCAAGGACACAAAAGCTCATTAGTGTCTTTATCAACTGAAACTGTTATTGGCATTCATTAGCTACGTTCCTTGCAGGCACATTTGCAGCGAGCATGTGTGATCTTGTCACTTTTAAATCAATAAAAGCGTTTAGCATGCTTTGGACAATACTGAAGATCGAGAATTCTCCACACTTTAAATTCAGACTGGGCAGTTCAGGGGTCGAGTTAGGACAAGTGTGTGTCCAAACTATGAATTCGTTTCTCGATGCAAGTGTGTGTCCAAGCGTTGATGCACTCTCATGTCCGATCCTTTGCCTGCATCCAACCTATGAAAATTAATAAGCAATACCGATCGTACATACTTTGATAAACAGCAAAGGGGAGGAATTCCTCGATAGAATGTTGTCGTCTTCCTCCAAGCCACTAGCTCCCTTAAGAGCCGGCCATGGTGGCTACTTATAAGGACTTAATTTTGTGCTGCACTGGCCAGTACTATCAACACGATACTACATCTGCAATCCATGCACCCTAGAATGGGTTGCGCTTCCTCCCATCCCTCGATGTCATGAAGAGATAGTATCAATACCAGAGATTTTCATTTCCTTCCTATAACTGTAAGAAAGTGTTGGTATTGGTAAGTTTGCTAACTCAATACCAAAATATGTTGGTGATAAGTTTACAAACTCTATCACACCTCTTACTTTCACTCTCAATAAAATTGGACAAGGAAAGAAATAGAGAAATAGAGAAATAGAGAAATAGAGAAAGGAGGGAAGCAACAAGCTTTGGTAAAACACTTGCACTTAGATATATGAAAAGAGAGTTTACAAACTCAATAGCTTACAAGCTGAAATTAAATGAATGGGAAATGGGATTCGGATGGGATGATATAAGGCTTAGCAAGATGGCCTATTTATACAAAACTGAAAAAAATAAACAATCCAACAATACATATAATGAATGATGGTGTTCCACATCTTTACACCTTTTCAAACACATGCAGCAACTTTGATAGTTGGCATACACATGCATTGCATCATGGCAGGTTGTAATAACAACCTTTTGGTTTGCACACAGCAGCACACTGCTGTCTTCCTGCTAGCACATCACATGGCAGCACACTTGCTGTCTTTCATCACCATTCGGCTGAACATGGAAGGAGCAATGATGATTATATTTTGCTGGAAACAATCTGTAAAGAAAGGTTAGCATCACATGGACAGATCACATGACTTTTAATTTGAATTTTCAACATGCCCCCTCAAATTAAAACGCCTTCATGCCTAGCATTTCACGTAACAGCCGGAATGATTCAACTGGTAATGGCTTAGTGAAGATGTCTGCCACTTGTTCCTTCGTGTGACAATAGACAAGCTCAATTGTCTTTTGCTTCACATGGTCCCTTAGAAAATGGAACCTGGTATCGATGTGCTTACTCCTTCCATGTTGAACAGGATTCTTTGCAAGCTTAATAGCTGAGATGTTATCAACATGAATCACAGTCGATTCCACTTGTGGATGACACACTGACTTCAACAGATTTCTTAACCAAATTGCCTCACACACGGTTGAGGCTACAGCAACGTACTCGGCTTCACACGATGACAAAGCAACAATTGATTGCTTCTTTGAAGTCCATGAGAAAGTTGTTGATCCTAGAAAAAACACATAGCCAGTTGTGCTTTTCCTTTCATCTTGGTCACCTCCCCAATCACTATCTGAATAACCAAATAATTTTGCATCTTCACCAAAATTATAAAATAGACCATAGTTTAGAGTACCTCTTATGTACCTCAAAATTCTCTTGGCGGCCAGCCAATGAGACTCCCTTGGTGTTTCCATGTATCGACTCACGAGTCCAACACCATAAACTATATCAGGTCTTGTGATTGTAAGGTACCTTAGGCTTCCAACCAAGCTTTTGTACACGGTTGAGTTTACAAACTCACCTTCTCCTTCCTTAGACAGCTTCAATCCAGTTGCAACTGGAGTGTTGACAATATTGCACTTGTCCATATTGAATTTCTCCGATATATCTCTCATGTACTTTTGTTGAGAAATGTAGATACCATCACTTCCTTGCTTCACTTCTATGCCAAGAAAGTATGACATTAATCCATTGTCAGTCATCTCGAATTCACTGAACATGGATTGCTTGAACTCATAGAACATTGCTTCATTGTTTCCTGTAAACAACAAGTCATCTACATAGATACAAATAATTAAGAACTCCCCTTTTTCACCGTTCTTCATGTAAACTAAATGCTCGTATGGACATTTCTGAAATCCATTTTGGTGAAGGTAGTTGTCAATCCTTGAGTTCCAAGCTCGTGGTGCTTGCTTGAGGCCATACAAAGCCTTCTTCAAACGATACACATTTTCTTCTTCTCCTTGTACTTGGAAACCTTCCGGTTGTTCCACGTACACTTCTTCCTCAAGAACTCCATTAAGGAAGGCTGACTTGACATCTAGTTGATAAATTTTTCATTTATGATGAGCGGCAAGAGAGATTAGCAATCTTACCGTGTCAAGTCTTGCAACTGGAGCATAGACTTCATCATAGTCCACTCCATACTTCTGTTTGTAGCCCTTTGCTACAAGCCTTGATTTGTACCGATCTACACTCCCATCTGCAGTGCGTTTGATCTTGTACACCCACTTAACACCAATAGCCTTCTGATTTGGTGGAAGCTTTGTCAACTTCCAAGTGTCATTTTTCTCGATAGCATGGATTTCTTCCTTCATGGCTATTCTCCAACGATCTTCTTCCATAGCTTCATTGAATGAGAGAGGCTCGTGGTCTGCATAGAAGCAGAAAAAATTGGTTTCTTCTTCTTCTTGTCCATAAATCTCTGTGAGACTCCTTAACCTCATTGGAGTTAAGGAGCTGTTTTCCTCACTAGATGTAGGACCACTCCTTGCAATTCTGTGCACTGGAGTTGTTGTGATTGTTTGAGCAGGCTGTTGCTCAATAGGTGGTACAACTTCTGGTTCTTCAAAATCAGTGGAGACGATCTTCTCTTTACTGACTTCTTTGTTGTTCCACTTCCATGTCTCTTCCTCACTGAAGATGACATCTCTACTAACCACTAATTTGCCAGTTAGTGGGTTGTAGAGCTTGTATGCCTTGGACTCTTCACTATAGCCCACAAACACATACTTCTCCCCTCTATCATCAAGTTTCCTCTTCTTGGCTTCTGGAACTTGAGCATATGCAACACACCCAAAAATTCTTAGGTGTGTAACATTCGGCTTGTATCCACTCCAAGCCTCTTGTGGTGTCATCCTCTTGACACTCTTTGTTGGACATCGATTCAACAAATAAATCGAACAAGCTACAGCTTCTGCCCATAACTCTTTTGGCAAATTCTTCTCCTTAAGCATGGACCTTGTCATGTCAAGGATGGTTCGATTCTTTCTTTCGGCTATCCCATTTTGCTGTGGGGTATAGGCAGCAGTAAGTTGATGCCTAATTCCTTGCTCCTTGCAGTATGCTTGGAAAGCATTGGAGGTGTACTCTCCACCTCTATCTGATCTCACAGCCACAAGCTTGTGGTTACTTTCAGCCTCTGTGAGTGCCTTGAACTCCTTGAAAATTTTTAGGGCAGCTGACTTCTCCTTGAGAAAATAGACCCAAGTCTTTCTACTGAAATCATCAATGAAGGTAATAAAATACCTATTACCTCCATAAGACATGGGATCCAATGGACCACATATATCTGTGTGCACCAACTGTAGTGGTGCCTTTGCTCTCCATGTATCACCAACAGGGAACGATAGTCGTGCTTGCTTGCCAAGCACACAACCTTCACATACTTGGCGTGTGGCTTCAATTTGGGGTAGACCACGAACCATTCCTCCACTTGACAGCAACTTTAGGCCATTGAAATGAAGATGGCCAAATCGAAGATGCCATTTCCATGACTCATCTTCCATTACTCCGATGTTGCAGCTTCCAATCTTTGTGTTCAAATTCAACGGAAACATCCGGTTCTTTGACATTCGAACACGTGCAATAAGCTTTCTCCTTGCATTCCTGAGAGTGAGAAGCATGTTCTCCATATGTATAATGTACCCTTTCTGGAGCAGTTGACCAATGCTCAGAATGTTGCTCTTCATACCTGGTATGTAGTAGGTATCGGAGATGTATTCTTCTCTACCATCCTTCTGGATGATCTTGATCTTCCCTTTGCCTTCAACTGGCAACTTTGAGGAGTCACCAAGACTTACAGATCCATAGGCCCCATCTTTGAGTTCGGCAAAAAAACTCCTTCTTTCCACACATGTGATTGCTTGCACCAGAGTCCAAATACCAAACATCTTGTTGGCTACTGGAATCATGGTGTGCTAGCAAGACTGTAAGTTCTTCATCAGTATTTCCACTTGATTCTGCCATGTTGACATGCTCACCATTTTTATGTGAACATTCATTGGCATAATGTCCATATTGCTTACAGTTGTGACACTGGATATGCGTCTTTCCTCGAGTAGATCTCCACTCCTGAGACTGACCTTGATTTTGTGCATAGCCTCGACCTCTTCCTCGGGCTCGTCCTCGGCTACGGTTGGATGAACTCCCACGACGTGAGTTCCACTGCCCACGACCTCCATTTGGTTTGTCAATATTCAACTTTGACTCCAAAGCTTGCTCTAGCGTTGTGGGGCTTGCATTCTTCTGAATGCGTTGCTCGTGAACTAGGAGGGATCCTAGCAATTCCTTTGTGCTCATTGTCTCCAAATCCTTCGATTCCTTAATGGCAGTCACCACATGCTCAAAGTTGGATGTGAGTGACTGAAGGATTTTCTCCACAACTCGTACTTCATCGAGTTTCTCGCCATTTCTCCTCATCTGATTTACTATCGCAATGAGCCTTGTGTGATAGTCGGAGATGCTCTCTCTTTCATTCATGTGAGCAGTTTCAAAATCTGCTCGAAGTGACTGTAACCTCACTTTCTTGACTCGATCTACTCCTTTGTAGATTGTACTGAGTGTATCCCATACTTGCTTGCTCGTTGTTGCTTCTGCAACCTTTTCGAACGTTGAAACTTCTAATCCTTGATAAAGAAGATACAACGCCTTCTGGTCATTCTTTCGTAAATCCTTGAGAGTGTTCCTTTGATCTGCAGTATATGTGGCTTCTTGCTCGGTAGTGGGTACAACATACCCATTACTGACAACTTCCCATAGCTCTTGTGATCCAAACAATGCTTTGAATTGGATGCACCATCTTTCATAATTTTCTTTCTTCAATTTGGGAACTTGGAGCTGCACTAAGTTGGATGCCATAACTGCTGCACCTGCCAGAATAGTAACCTGGCTCTGATACCAATTGTTGGTATTGGTAAGTTTGCTAACTCAATACCAAAATATATGGGTGATAAGTTTACAAACTCTATCACACCTCTTACTTTCACTCTCAATAAAATTGGACAAGGAAAGAAATAGAGAAATAGAAAAATAGAGAAAGGAGGGAAGCAACAAGCTTTGGTAAAACACTTGCACTTAGATATATGAAAAGAGAGTTTACAAACTCAATAGCTTACAAGCTGAAATTAAATGAATGGGAAATGGGATTCGGATGGGATGATATAAGGCTTAGCAAGATGGCCTATTTATACAAAACTGAAAAAAATAAACAATCCAACAATACATATAATGAATGATGGTGTTCCACATCTTTACACCCTTTCAAACACATGCAGCAACTTTGATAGTTGGCATACACATGCATTGCATCATGGCAGGTTGTAATAACAACCTTTTGGTTTGCACACAGCAGCACACTGCTGTCTTCCTGCTAGCACATCACATGGCAGCACACTTGCTGTCTTTCATCACCATTCGGCTGAACATGGAAGGGGCAATGATGATTATATTTTGCTGGAAACAATCTGTAAAGAAAGGTTAGCATCACATGGACAGATCACATGACTTTTAATTTGAATTTCCAACAGAAAGACGAACAGAAAGGACATTGTCCAGCTTAATACTGAGTATAGGTTCAGGGTTGTGAGGATTTCTCTAGAAGAGATAGTATCCTACAAATTCATAGTTCAGATCTTCTCTTCTGAGACTGGTGATTAAGCTAAGTGATTTCGACAACGGTAATTGCTTTGCTAATGTTTACAAATGGAATGAAATAATGGATGAGTTGTTCTTACTTTATTAACGGGCTGAATCCATTTCACTTTCAACCCAAGATTAGATTCTATTTCGTTGCATTAAACTGTCCTTTTTGGAGACTTGCGTGCCAAGTTATTGTGAGTCTGAAGATCTTCAACTACAATTTTCATGCTACTTGTGATCATCGGTTTGGGACTTGAATGATGGAGGAACCAATGGAGAAGCTGGAGCATTGTGGTGTCAAAAAAAAAAAAAAAAAAAATCCTATTCGCTGAAAGAAAAGTTGTTGCCGAGAGACGAACATAGGGTTAGTTTTAAGCTTTGGACCCAAATGATGAAACTTTTTGTATCTGTTTATAGACAGATCACTGTTATTTGCTGCAACCTTAGTACAAAAGAATGGTCCCAGATGTCTGAAAAGGGTGGGATACATTGTTCTCACTTGCACTCCCCTGGTGACCAATACCAGTTCCTAGGCGACCGCAATTTGCTCAGCCCACATCCGCGATACGCAAGAAGATCAACCCGGTCGAGAAAGCACAGGAGAACAAGAAAGTGAGTGAGCAGAGTGGTATAAATTAATTAAAGTGAAGTGCTTATTTGGTTTTGTCTGAAATTTGAAAATGTTATCTTGTGATCTTTAATTATTTATCCATTGATGTTAATTTGTTAAGTTTTTATGTTCCATAGTGCAATGGCCCTATGTTAAATCCCTCCATATTACAGAGTTATCAATACTGATTAGCCAGGTAACAATTTGTCAATCATTGACTTGATGTGGCATGTTCATAAGCTTTTTCGCTAGAAGCACATTACAAATTATTTAAAATTTAAACACGTGTTTAAATGCACTTGGAATCACTTCTCAAAAAGCTCATGGCAAAGCGCTTACCTAGAAAACACTAAACGTGCTTTTAAAATCATGAGTAGTTGACCATAGCCGAATTGGTGAGCAATACACTCATCCTTCTACACCTAAATACGAATCTAATTTCCCATAGTTCAAAATAGTTTAGAATCTTACTAAATTCATAAGCACGTTTAACATCTTTAGGCTCAGCACCACAAAAACAATTTTGATTATCTGAAAGAGGTTTTAACCCTTCCAGAAGTCTTTATTCAAGCATGCCCATCGATTAACGGAATTTTTATTATTTTACGGTCTTGCAGGCTAATTTGTTTTGTGCTTTGTCTAGCCTCTTTTTCTCTTTGTGGTTATGGCTAGTTAAGCTTCATTAGGACTCTGATGTCAGTCTGGTCGATCATCTCATAGTCTACGAGCATATTTCGAACCTTCCTAGTATGAAAAATTACATATATGATTGTTTGTAGACTTTATTTTATGTATATAACTATATATGCTGCTTGTTCTTTAGTTTTTCTTGTAGCATATGATGCACGTCAGATAAATTTTTCGGTGTGCCAATAATATGGTTTGGTACACTAAGTGTCATAATACAAATTGTTGAATTTTTTTTTTTTTAAATTTCCAACCAATTATATTATTATACTTGGTGTACCAGACTGTGTTCTCTGCACACTAAAGAATCTTTCCATACGTCAACCTTCAGAGCAAGAGCTTTCACATGTAATAATAATATTAATAAATAACAATAATAATATCATTGATAGGTTGTTATAGGTTTTGACACCTGTCCATTTTTTGATAATCTTTTGCACCAAATTTATAGAGTCTTAGTTAAACACTTCAAGTTTGTGGGTAGTTTGTCAATGTTCTTTTCTTCATCTGGAAGGGAAGGAGCCATTAGTATGTTACCCAACAGGCAGAAAAGACAATAAAACCACAACTATATTTGACCCTGATCATAGTGATGATGTCAAACCAGGATGCATGTAGGCTTTGTTCATATTTATGTACGCATTATTCACCACAACCTCTCTCCATTTTTCAAAGCTAATACGATTTATGAATCGTAAGAAAGGAATCATTATATTCCATGAGTGTTCCCCTTGATCACTCCTTAATTAGTTAATAACCATTATTTTCCTAATCTTACGGAATTGAATTACTGACTTAATTATATCCCAAATTTTTGTCCAATGGCTCGAGAGAAACTTAGGTTTCGTCTAAAAATGACTTATGCTTGAAAAGCTTCTAGTAAAAACGCTTTTATTGGATACACATCGGTACTTCTAATCAAAATGCAAGTGTGCAAAAGCATTTGAAGTGTTTTTAGAAAGAAGTACAACATGTGCTTCTTCCCAATGATGTTTTTTGTAATCCAAAAATACTTCTAGCTTCTTTTGCTATACATTATCAAAAACGCTTTTGATGAATTGATTAATATAAAAATATTTCCAAACAGGCTTTTAATTATTTGTGCTAAAGATATCACTATGATGATACTTCAAATTAATTACTAGATTATTATGCACTTTAATTTTTGTCAACATTCCAATAAATGCATAAATCACTTAGAATAATGCCCCAATGATATCCTTGTAGCAGGAAGGTCCCTTGCCATCAGATTACCGGCCCTAGCGTCCTTCACCATGTAGGTTCTCTAACTAGTAACTTCATTTTGATATCTGCATGTCATGATTATCTCTAGCTATATGTGCATGGATAGAGTGGAAATGTGGATTGTCTTTCACATCACCATGCATGTCAAAAGGGGAGGCCTTATCGTCCTTCGTGTCAGACTGCAACCCCATATACTAAATGTAGTAATCACAATTGAACCTAACTAGCTGGACGCAAATAATGCATGGGAGATCATAGGGAGAGAGTTCAATGCATTTGCCGTATCTAAAAGATGATGTTAAGGAAACTCTTTCAAAAATGAGATTCTCCATCTACTAATATATCACTTCATATTTTTGACACAATATTTTATAATGGTGGCATGAAAATTAACGTTAAAATGTGAGGTGGTAAAAAGTTCATAAAAAATCTCACTTTGAAGTAATCTCCTTAGCATTTCTCCATGTAAAAATACCAAGGACGTACGGTACCAGTACATTGTCCCACACTCCATACAATGTATCCATCCAGAGAACACGACTATGATCGAGCATATCAGCCTTTCCCACATTGGTAAACTTTCAGTCCTTGTTGAAAACAAAGTAGCTGCCTTCAGGCGCATAAAAGAAGAAACGAAAAGATAAGCCTGAATTGTGTACGTACCACCACTAGCTATAACCTTATCCCAAAGTAATTAATTATATATTTTCCATGCAATTTTTATCCACTCACATCATTTATCACAGTACTACAATTTTAACAAATTTTACCATTTTGAGTAATGGCATTATCTTATATTGCTTGTTTTGTATTTGGGTAAGTTGATTAGTCACCAACTTATTCATTATTGTCATCATTAACTTGTAATTCTTTGGATTAGTTACATGTTGCAATCTAATAATATATATCTAGGGATGTGTTGTCTACACACCTTTTTTTACTTCTCACATACCCTTTTAATTTTTGGCCGTCAGATCTAATGAATTGAAGGAGATCAAAGAACATAAACTAACAAGGAGTGTGTGAAAAGTATCCGCACACTTCGATATCTATGTGCAATACAAAGATGAATTTTGTGTCTGTAATGTTAATCGTCGTCACAATGCACAAATACATTTTTTTTATTGACATCTTATCTACTAATGATGTTGATACTTTTGCTCGACACTTTTATGTAAACACACTTTCCTGGTGACTGAATGTTAATTTACCGCAATATCGAAACTCTCATAATTTATCGTTCCATCAGTGAGTGATCTCATGCAGGACCACATATGGTCGTACGTAATCATGATTAATGTCCTTGGTTCGTCGTAGCAATTACCAATTAATTTAGTGACTTACGTAATTACGTTTGCACACGTTCACGCTTGAAGAACAGTTAACAACGTCTCGGAAAATGAGTAGGATTCTCTCCTCCTATTCCCATCTTCTTTCTTTCCCTCTTCTCAAATATTATTTTTTTGTCTTATTATCTCTATAAAAAAATCAATATAAGATGTTGACGTAACTAAACCGTAACAATTCAAATAAAAGAGGAGGGAAAGGAAGAGAGATTAGGAGGGGAGATAATTCTCCTCCCTCGGAAAACTGATGGCTAGCGGTGACTGAAGAGAATGAAGATTCTCGCCGGATCCTCTTTATGAGGGTCTCAGAGATCTTCAAATCATATATGTTCATTGTACATTATGCGGTCAGAAATTATTATAATTTTTTTATTTACAATTGAATATAAATAGTACCTGATAAAAATTAACCGTACGATATACAATGAATGAATTTGATTAGAGAATCTTTGGAATCCTCATATAGAAGATCAGGTGAGGATCATCTCGACTGAAGATACCAGAATGACGATGTGCCACGTGAATGGTGGATGAATTAGGGCAAAGAAGGATGACGTAAGCTCGTTTAGCAAAACTGAACAACGTGTCGAGTAGTAGCGGTGGTGTGTGGGACCTACGCGGTATGTGACGTGATCTGGACCGTTGGGAATAAAGATGGGCGTCCAAAGCCCCTTTTTGCATGGCGGCTTCGGCCTAACATCCTTTTTGCATGGCTGCTTCGGCCTAACTCCCTCTTCATCCACACACTCGTTTTTATTCATTTTTTTTTTGTTCAAAAATATAAAAGGGTAATGTTGATTTCATATTATTGCCTTTTCTTTCAAAAACTCGTTTGTTAAGTAAAATTTATATGGTATGAATATCATTGAATCTGCATTTATTTCTGTAACTATTGGATAGATGGGTTTACATTTTCATGATAGTGTTCAAATTGCTTTTTGTTATAATGTACGGAGTCAAACGTTAAACCTAACCAAATTTTGACACCTTACTGTCACCATTTGGACTAACCTTAAGAGCATATACAGTTTGTTCGCATTGACGGGGAATTTCTACGGCAGGTGAACGCGACAGAAAAGCAAATTACTTATCATGCAACTTATTACATGTAAATGTAATAAGATTTGTTTTTCCAATATATGGTTTCCCAATCCTTTTCTTACAAATCATATCCTAATTAAAGTGAAGTTTTGGACCACAATGGTTGCAAACTAAATAGGGTTCATTCCTTTTGCCAAATACCCAATTATTTATTTTGTTTATTAATTAAATATTATCCCACACAAAATCTCAAACGTTCGATAAGGCATGCAGCTGGCTAGCCAGAGAAGAATGAGTATATTTTTGCAAATAAGGCCGAGGGGAGCATGCAAAGTATTTGGATCTTTCTATTTGGCGTAACTCAACAGCTAATGATCAACAGTAACTGACGAAATTGCACTGTTTATTATCAACACAATTCAGACCTGATATGAGGTTGAGAGCTCTACACAACACATATACTTCCAAACTTTTATGCTCAAAACTTTTGTCTCTTTTGAAATACCTGAGAAACTTGTGGAGAAAAAAAAAATTAATTAGATAACCTCAAATTAGTTATATCAATTCCCATACTTGAATATGGTATGGACCATTTCGTGCAAGGCTTGCAAGAGGACCATAATCATGTGGGAGCTTACTAAATTACAAGGTTTATGGACCTTAAAAACTTGTACGACTCTCCTAATTTGCTAGCTAGCGTCGTCCAAATTTTATGAATTTAGGGCAATGCATGAGCTAGAAATATATATATGCTAAATTACCCGTTAAGGGTTTGGGTATGATTTGTTAGCGTCGTTCAGGCGTATATGAAATGGTGGTAAAATGAATTAGTTAGCACTACATTTTTTTTTTTTTAACAAACGATCTACACTAAGGGGGTGGGGGAATAGGTTAAGTCTCACAATTGGCTAGCAATAACGTGATTTAAATTCTTCTTTGGCCATAATCGAACTTAAGACCTCTTGCTTACAAGTAAAGATGAATACCACTATACCATATTACTAAATGGTTAGGAATACATACTTTAGAAATTAAGGGTCTGAATTTCTCTATTATAAAAGGAATTTAAACCCTTAACACAGTATACATATTCCCAACTCATTTCCTATCATATTCCCCAGCAGTTGTACAACTGGTGAAACACATATATATGCTTTTTGCCATGCAGTCTAAGAAATCTAAAATAAAATAAAATAAAAGCAAAAAAGAAAGGGAGTTTTAACGAAAAGCTCACGGTACTGTTCACTTTAACGAAAAATTATATTTTTACACTAAAAGGTCAAACCTGATACTATTCACTTTACCCTTTATCTTGTCCTAATCGTTAAAACTCAAAGTTTTCAAGTCATTTTCATTAGTTTTCCTAAAAAGAAAAAGGAATGAACTTTCTGTAAAGATATAGCAGATGATAATAAAGAAAGAGACCTATTTCTATACACACACACACACACACATAGTTACATATTGGGTAGAAATTATGATATATATATTCCTTGTATGTAAATGTTTTTGGGGTGACAAACTGGCCACAGTATAACATGGTGTCATGCTACAAAGAAACAGTTATGTCTTATGTCACTCCTCAAATAAAGGACCGTTAACTTGATCAAATATTCAGGTCATACGTGTCATGATGTGGAGATCAAGCAAAATAATTGCCTACACTTTCCATATTTCAATGACTTTAAAATAGCTGCTATAAACTATAATATATGTACATACTATAATATATAATCTACACGATTATAATGTCAATCTACTAGCTCTCTCTATAAGTATATATGCAACTACGCATGAACAAATACTTACGTTTCATATACTAGTTTTCAATATAGTTTTCAATATAATTTGATAAAGTAATATGTAAATGTTTTGTGTTTTGTTGTATAGTGTTCTAAAAAATGACCTAAGCGGCCATCTAGGCAACGCCTAGACGCTAGGCGATGTCGAGTCACCATAATTTAGCTAAAATCAGGATGTGAGTTAGGCGACATCCTAGGCGTCATCTATGCGACCTAGGCGGGAAATTGAGGTTGAGTGAGACAAATCGATCACCCACTTGGCTGCCCAGATTAGGGTGTTTATCTAATCGAGATCTCGACTGTCCATATTGAGGTTGAGAGAGAGATTGACTGAAATTGAGATCGGGGGCATAAGAGAGAGAGGAGAAGAGAATTCAGCGTGAAAAGTAAAAGAAGGGGTAGGATGGGCCCATCTTATTATTAAGATAATGTTGTGTCTTCCAATAATTATAATCGAAATCGTTTATTATTTTTACAAATCATCATATAGAATTTCAAGTTCAAAATCCTCTATTCAAAAGATAAATAAAGACAATAATAAAAGGTGGGTTGCATGTATTACACTATTAGTCTGCAGAATATATATAATTTTTGCTTTTTGTAATTGGGACACCATGTCATTAAGGCCCTTAATTATTTTTATTAAATGGTTTTTTAAATGTTGACAATGAAGGAATCTATTAATACATCCACGGATGAAAATAGAGTAAAAAGAAAACAAGCATTATCTGAAATTTCTTATGCTGAAAAGCTCATGAAGATGTTATTGCTTTTGATGCTTTCAATGAGAGTCTACACGATTGCCATTTGTTATTGATAATTTGATCACCGTGGAGAACTCTTGGTTGGTGGCCTAACCAATGAACTAGAGCCCAACTTACTACTATATAACTAATCTACCAAATATCATAATAATTATGAATTAATAACGAATGAAGTTCTCACAAACAATGGACGGCTGTACTCACAAAGGAAATTTATCTACATCTAGGACATTTTGGCGATGATGTGTGACTTAGAATGCCACAGTAACGAATAATTGATCAACTTAGGATATCGCCACTGTAAAAAAATCCTTCATATTCATTTCATTTTATATTTTTTTCATTTATGTTCAACAAAAATTTCAAAATAAAATAAAGTAACAAGGCAAAATAACCCGCATGGTCAATTCAATAGGAAATAATCTCCAAGACATCACTGTATATATGTTCTTATCAATCCCTGCAAATTACAACAAGCTGCACTTCCTTGGTTCTATAATTCAATGGAGAATTTCTATACAAAGTACATAATAATTAAGCACCATATTAATTATACATCCCTGAAAAACCTTCTCTTAATTCATAACTATATTCGATCTTCGAGATCAATAATTCCAGAGGCAATCGAATTCTGCAGGAGCGGAAGAATACGATGGATCATCCTGCGCCATTTCTCTGTTTGAAACCACTGAGGAAGCATCAATGCTCAGCCCAGCGTCCTGTGGGAACTCTAGTTTCGCACTACGCCTCAAGTTTGGTGCTTGGTTTTCAGTCAACATCCTCATAAACGACTCGTCCTGCATCAAAACTGAGTTTTGGTGCTGCAAAAGTCCAATGTTTGGTGTGATTTGGTTGGAGTAAATAGAGTTCAAATCAGATGAGGGATTCGAAGGCGATGAACAAGCGTAAGGAATGTCGTTGTTGTGGTGGTTGTTGCTGTTGTTGAAGCTGTCCATAATGTCGTCCTGAGTCTTCTGATCCTCCGGTGGATCGGAGAAGCAGGACACGTAAGAGGTTTCGCAGGCGGTGGGGGTTGTTCTAGCGTCGCTGTTGTAGGGTGGAGAATCCATTAATGGTGGCAATAAAGAAGAGCGCAATTCGTTCCCGAAGGGGCTCAGCCTCACCAAACCTGAAATATGTATCTTCTTCCCACCGCTACTCTTTTGGAAAATTCTACAAATCACCCACTCATTCTGAAAACAAACACAAACAGAAATCATTAACAAATAATCCAAGAAAAAATCGATAGAAAAAAGAGAGGAAAGCAGATCAAGATTTTGATTGATACCTTTGCTGTTTGGGGGAGATTACAGGCAGAGTTTTTGCCGTCCAATCTGTATTCATGCATCACCCAGTTGGTCTTTTCACCTTTTGGAGCTCTTCCTTTGTAGAAAACAAGAGTTTTCTTCATTCCAACCAGGGTTTTTGCCTTGTAAATCTCCTTATCTTTGCCTGTGGCTTTCCAGTACCCGGCCTCCGTTGCCCGGTTTGTTCTTAGACCAGTTGGGTATTTTCTGTCCCTCACACAGAAGAAGTACCATTCCCTTTCTCCCATTTTTGCCCTCCCTTCAGTGAACAAACACAGAACACAAATTAAGAAAAAAATTAAATAAAAATTGAAAAATAAACAGAGAAAAACAGAGGACAATATGGTTTGGTGTAATCAAAGGACTTACAAGGCAAATCCCAGGGCTCACACTTGTTCAAATCCACCTCACCAATTGCTTTAGCACAGAAGAAGTTGTCAAGAACTTTGGGGCAGAGGTAGTGACTTATGAGCTCTTCATCCGTTGGATGAAATCGGAATCCCGGAGGAAGTTCCATCTGCTCATCCACGTTAATAAACCCAGAAGTATTTTCCATTTCTCCAATTTCCACTAAAACCCTATTTTTGGCACTGAATCAACTAATAATCTGAAAACTCCTTTCTGAATCTCAATTGGGTTTTCACAAACAAGCTCTAAATTCGAGAAATCGACACGAAAATCCTTTGGAACTAGGAATAACAAACTGATTCTTGGCTACCAAAAGCTTGAATAGTAGATATTATATGATAAAAAGTAGGGAGGAAAATGATATGGAACTGAAAAGCTTCTGATTAACTAGGAGAGATTGAGAGATGTTTGAAAAAAAATGTGTGCAAAGTTTCAGAACCTCCTTAAATACTGGTTTTTTAGAGAGAGAGAGAGAGAGAGAGAGAGAGAGAGAGAGAGAAGAAGCGTGGGTTGTAAGGCAACTTGGTGGGTAGTTTCAAACTTTCAGCTCTCCCTTTTTAACTCTTCTGTACTCCTTCCATGCTTCTTGACTTTGAAGATGGAAAGCATGCAAAAAACATAATTAACAATTATTTCCTTAATTTCATCTCTAATCTGTAATCCGAAATTAATTGACTATTGAACAAGTACTTAATTGACTTTAGGTGAGAAGAGAATCAGAGACCCAAAGTCACTGTGTTAGTTATTTTTGTTTAACTAAAGTCCTCTAATGCTGCAATGGTTTTATTTATCTTTGGCATGTACAGGGCACATTAAAATATCACCACAAGAAAGACACTTGAGAAGGTGAAGATGGATTGCTCACGAGGAACATTTATCCATTCCAATCTTCTTTAAAATGGTAGGATTAGAGAGGATGACCTTTTTTTTTATGTAGCTAATCAGCTGTCTAGAGCAAAAACCAAAGAAACCATAGTAAAATTATCTGGCTCTAGCCCCTGCTTTGGCTTTGAGGTCGGCAACAACCTTCTTCAAAATCATTCTTGGTCTCTTCCCTCTTCCTTTTCATTTACTTTATTTAGTATATAATTGTCGTCATGAAACACTACAGTTGTTATGATAGTCGTCGTTTTTTGACCCACGCACATGGTAAATACAAGGTTTGGATCCAATTAATTATCACCCTCGATAATGTAGAGTTGAAGCTTAAATTAATGGAAGATGTCAGATTACATGGGGATTGAGTTTAGCCAAAACGACACTATGGGTTTAGCCATTGAGGTGACACGGCTTTCAAATGTTTGGAGGATGTGGAGCGGTGATATGATTTTATCTTTTATTTTGTTTTTGTCTAATAATTTTCAGGAATTGTATTGTTGTTTAGTTTTGATTTCTTTCTTTATGAGAGTTTGCTAGTTTGATTGCTTATATAGGAGAGTTGCTCCATATTAATTTTCTTTTCGTTTCGGTGTGCTACTTCTTTCGGATCTATGTGTGAAAGGTGGAGCTGTTTGATTTGCTTGATCTACTTTACTTGCTTTGGGATTGTGGCAATGATTAGATGATCAATCAACCCATGGGCATCGTACTCCATGTTCCAATATATGATTTGAGATTTGTTTTCACATGATCTCTGCGTAACATGAGATTTAACAGTTTTATTTATATGTATAACTTTACGGTTCCTAATAAGCTTGGACGAGTGCTTGAAGTATATTCATTGATTTGCAATTAATGATGCTTTAATGTAACATTTTTAGATCTAATTTGTAAGGACCCTTTAGGTCCTAGTTATTCATGATCTGTATGTGTAATGAATAAAATATCCTACTTAAAAAAAAAAAAAAATCATCTTCTTATCCCATCCAAATAAAAAGCTATCCATTGTCATCAATAAACTATGAAATTTCAAAGTTCCCGATTCTCATTCAATTATGTGTACCAAACGAGCCCGATAAAATAAAAATAAAAATAAAAACAAAACGGTTATTAAAACCAACGTTAAAGACTTAAAGTATTAAAATAATAAAAGTACTTTTCTATTTGCAACATTTTTCTTTTTGGCAATAAAAAAGCTCTATTTTATTATCATGGGAGGGGACTTGGTCTGTTGGACAAGTAGACAAAATGAGACCACGCTATGTGTGACATTATATTTCTGACTTCTTTACCAATATATGCGAGCTAGGTGTGAACAGTGACCATCTCTCTGTGTGGTGATGCATATTGCAGGTAGGAATATTCGAGTGATGTGTTTGGTTGTATATATAACGATGATCCATCAAGGAATACGTTTTGGATTTTTTGTGTGATATATGTCATGAACTTGCATGCTTCAACTTGAATTAGCCAAACAGCTTGAAGTTATAGCCCTTGCTTGCACTTTTGTTGCCTTATGTTTGGGGCCTCCAAACTAAAAGCTTCAAAAAAGCTAGATACACGAATAGACTAGCTCTTATTCCGATAGTATTTTTCTTTTTCAACATCGAAAAATGTTGCAAGTTCAAATCCCTTCATTGATAAAGAATATTTATAGAAAAATACATGAAAAATATTACAAATATCACCCCCAATGGGTGAGTAGGAAATCACATTAAACAATGAAATGATCAAATATATTAGGACTAATTAACCTCATTTTACACTTAGGGTTTGGGGTCGCTAGGCAATGAAACAATTTTCTCATATTGCGCCATACGATATGCTTTTAAAATTGTACCAATTTTTTTCACTAATCAATTATTAAATGATAACGTGACTTGAAATCAATCTAAATCTGAAGCGTACTACATCTATAGAACCAAATTACTCACATTGAACACATGAACAATTCCATAACCAAATGGTGCGATTTAGTCCAATCCCATCAACCAAAAAGAAATATAATCCATAGTTATACTCAACCCCAGTCACACATTCAATTTCATGGAAAAAAAAAAAAAGGTTGCCATTTTAGAAAAAAATTGGGTGGTGCATCAAATTCTCCACTGAACTTTTCGAACTAGTTTTAGTAATTTTGCTATTTCCTCAAATGCACACCCATCCAAGGATTAACTTCTGCCAACAAGATCGATTGTCATTGAGCAAATAATTAAGGGAAGAAAAAAAAAGACCTATGGCTCTGCCTTTGACAAATTATATGAAGTATTGGTCCCGACTAGCTAGCTGGCTTCACAGAAATTTAAGTGTGGCTTTCATGGTTATTATTATTTTGGGTTCACCTAAGTCACATGGATGGGGCATATACTTGCATGTTCTCAACACTTTCCTGGTAAGAATGGAGCGTACAAGATTGATGCTAGCATAATTCAAACCGGTAATATCTTAGAAGGGTGATTTTGGATGCGGTCCCTATTTATCGACATTCTTTGATTGAAACCTTGTTGGTTTTCAGTTTTCTATTGAAATCTATGAAATTAATGCAATAATTCATTTCTATGTAGGTTATTATAATTTTAAATTAAAAATTGATATTTGTAGTTGCTTATATTAATGAGATTTTAAATAAAATTCAAGATTTGTGGGATTAAAATATTAAAAAATAAATTATAGTTATATAAAAATGTATAATTTATCTTAATGACATGATTTTTCATTAGGATAAATTATATTTAAATAAAACCCATGATTTGTCATTACTTATATTATTGACATTTTACCTACAAGAAATTGGTAATTTTTGTATGGTACATTTTACATACAAAAAGTTGGTACCTTTTATACAAAAAAGTGGTACATTTTATATAAAAATGAGTACATTTTGTATATATATAAAAAAAGGGTACATTGACACACCCCGTCCCGAAGGAGGGCATGTTGGCCGTCACGTGAGAGTGACGTAGCCATTTACACAGTACGGAAGCTTTAAAGATACAATTTCTAAGATGAAACACCCAAAGGTGAGTCCTAATTTTTGTCCATTCTGTCAGAACACCGATGGATTTCTCGTAGCCACCAAGCTCTGATATCTTAAACCTGGAGGGGCGCAAAACAAAGTTGAGTGGGTCAGCAAAACAAACTTATTCAAAAAGTGACGGCCAGCATGCCCTCCTTCGGGACGGGGTGTGTCATACATTTTATATAAAAACCAATTGGTACATTTTAGATTAAAAAAATAAATAGGTCTTACATTAGAAAACGGGTACATTTTACATAAAAAAAAAGGGTACTTACAAAAAAAAAAAAAAATTGGTAGATTTTACATATAACAAAGTGATACATTTTTAAAGACAAATGGACACTGTCACATCACGACTCGAGCATATTGTCCGCTTTGGGCACTTCCCAGTGGGTCACTCATCATGGGATTGATCTCGCGCGAACTGACTTAACTTCGGAATTTCAATGGAATCCGAAGCCAGTGAACTCTCAAAATGTCTCATGCTAGGTAGAGATGGGAATATACATATAAGGCTTACAAGATCCACTCCCCTGGGCGATGTGGGATGTTACAGATACATTATTAGTAAATTATTGGTACAAATAAAAGGTTAAAAAATGAGTACAAATAAAAGTTTGAAAAATATGTACAAAAAAAAAAAAACAAATATATATATATATATATATATATATTGTATACAAACTAAAACTGAAAAGAAAATTGGTATAATTTAAAAAAAAAAATTATATATATATATATATTAAATGTAACGTTTCTAACACTAAATGAATATATTTAGAAATAAATTTTAATTATCTTGACATGTAAAATAATTTATTATTGAAATAATTAATGAAGTTTATTAAAACCAAGGAACCTTGATGAAAAATTGAAAATGAATAAAGTTTTAATTAACGGAGTTGAAAAAAGAAGGATGATAACCTAGTTTCTCCATCTTAGAATCATGCTTTATACGTGGTGAAGGTATAAACACCAAGGTCATGCAATTAATTTAATGTTGAAAACACATAAGTCGTAATTACTTATTCTACGTGATCACTTGTGGGAATTGATATAATGCTAACCTATGTTCCACACGGCCAAGGAAGCATCATATTTTAATCTCACTATGACTTCAATAAAATAACTCGCAAAAGCTTATTAAAAACCCGCGTTTACACGTAATAATGCAATTTTTTTAGTTGATAATGGGACATAAGCCGAAAGAAAAAGAAAAAAATTATGTAAGAATATCACGAAACCACGAGACCTTAACTATATCTACAATAACAGCCGACGACAAGAAGGAGGATGTGTTGATTTATAGGAGGATGTGTTGATTTAGTCAGGTTAAAATGCATTAAAATAAGGGAATTGTTATTGGCATTCCAAAAATCTCGTTTTGCACTCCAAACTTACTATAATTAGAAAGAAAAATACACTTGTAAGAACTGTAGGATGTGATTTTTGAAGTGCTAATAACAATTCCCTAAAATAAACTTTATTATATGAAAATTAAACATGCATGTGCATTTTGTCTACATCCTCATTGCCAACAAACAAACCAGCAAAATTTGGCTTCATTAGCAGCTGTGTTGATTAATTTCCATCCGGTGATTGGTTTTCAATAATTATATAATTAACCTTTTACTTTCTTAATTAGTCTGAATAACTCCAAATTAACCCCTTTCCTTTTCAGGAAATATTTTTAAAATGCAGTTGAAAGCGTAGGGGTAGGGACTCTCATCTAATATTAGGGTTTCCTATCATCTCAGCAACCTTCATGATCGGACGACTTATATTTGATCATCATGGCAATCTAAATATCCATCATCCGCCGTCCGAGGAAACAGTTGACCGTGCCGCCGTTGCCGACGGAAAAGCAACCAAACTCGTCAACTTGGCGAGTGCTGATTGGCTGAGTGGAAAATTCGTGCCAAACCCAAATGAAACTACACTGACAATAAGTGCTGTGTTGGCATTTGTGGGTCCTGCTACCTCCATTCCGACAAGAGGCCACGCATGGGATTGACACGTGGGTAAGTGGGTTTCGCTGAAATGTTGACTCAGTAAAGATATGGGTTTTGATAATGTCATTAGATTATAATATTATTATTTTTATATTAAAAGAGTAGGTTAGGCAAAAACTTAAAAAAATAAGAGTAGGCCACAGCTGCCTAGCTGCTCTCTTATTGTTTACTTTTTTTTTTATTCTTCTAATCGACCAATACTTTGGATGGAGGCACAGAGATTAGTGTTTCAATCATTGCGCTAATTTTTGAATGTCAAATCAACAGCAACAACAAAATTTTATTTCATCAAGAGAAGTTAGTTGTATGAATTTTAGAACGTTACTTTCGTTTTTGTGTCAAGTCTTATCTTAACTTTAAGCAATCCATATATTTTTTTAGAGTCTATTTTTAAATCTTTCCAAGTTTTCCTTTACCCTTATACTTTGCGTCTACGTCCAAACCATTACCTTAAAATAGTTTTACTTTTGGTGTTAATCGTATCCTTATTTCATTAAAAAAATGTAAAGCACAGTTCAATCTATTCTAAGTAGTCCTCACCACCAATAAGATTAGTCTCCTAAAGGTAGGATGAAATGTTAATGATATCTTAATGAAATGATTCAACTTTCTACAATGACTAAAATGAAATAAATAGAAATCATTTGTATGGGCCATCATCCACATATTCATATTAACGTGTATATGCTGTATAGCCTAGATCCAACGTATTTTTATCATTAGTAGGATAATCATATTATCACATGACATTACTAATTTACGTTAGGGGTGGCAGGCTATTTTAGTGGCTCTGCTCACTAACTCGACCAATTCACTGAATATGGCTGGGTTGGGTTCTAAACATTAAAATTCTTTTTTTTTTTTTTTGGATAAATATCAGATTATCTGTTTAGGTGGACTGAGTTGGATTAAAGTATTATTATCCTGATTGAAACTAAGAGTAATTCTTAAACATACATGTATACTAAATAGATTTATAGATGAAATTTAATCTTTTAAATGCACATGTTTATTACTGGTTGATTTGAATAGTATTGTTATAACATCAAATTCACGTGATTTTGACCTAGTTTAACGTAACTATTGATTATTTGTCTCTGATGCTCACTCTAGAAACAAGAAAAAAACCAATCAAATCCAACCGTGGAACCCGCCCAACCCAACCTGCTTAAGAATGGTTTGGTGGGTTGGGTTGCCACTTTTCTTGAGTGACAATGGGTTTGAACAATTCTAATTCGAGTTTATTGGGTTGACCAATGAGTTGAAGTCTAACCTAATGCCCAATCTTAATTTACGTGTTAAAATATGAATGAGCAACATAATTGATATGTTATAGAAATTTCTATAATATTCACAAATAAATTCGCATGTTATAAGATTTATGCATTGATAATCATGGCAAAAACTTCTCTGCTATATGACTAATGGCTTCTTTTCATCACGTACTTCTAGTTACTATATACATTTGCTTCTTTTTACTTTTCAAGGTGGAATAATTGCCATGGCATCTAGCTAGACCCAAAATATCAGATTTAATTAGTTGTTGATAATTGATCTTGTATAGATTAAGGGCACTATTATTAATTTAGGTATCTAGCTATAGCCTACAGTGGTGCTCAAACTTGGGCTAATGATGGAATTAGTGCACCTAAATCAACGATTTGGGATATTTACTAATTAGAACTTTTGGGAACATGATTCAAAGTATCTCATTAATCAGACCAAATACAAGCAATTCACAAACAAATCGGGACAAGTTCATCGGATGCTTTTGAGTTGCTTAATCAAAGGTGGAAACAATTAGTCCCACTTAATTGTCACTTATCTTTGAATGCATTTCGTGCATCAAGAACCTAAAAACTTATCTTTGAGAGAGTTAGGATTGTTGGAAACGAAGGACAACCAAAAAAAGGTTAGGACCTAACAACCATCAGATAATAAACCGGTTAAAACATTATCAAATATCATTACTACAAGTATTATTTTGGACTCTAATAATAGTATTTCTTTTAAAAGGGACTAGCTAGTAGTTTTGCCACGACAGTTTTCATTTTTGAGGATTGGGAAGACTCATCTAGGCATTTCAATCTTCTAACCACCATCATGTGGTTCACTAGGATATACCGTGTAAATTATGAAGTTAGAATTCATCTCCAACTACTAGATCACCTTGTAATCGTTAGACTAATAATCGCATGACGAGACACAAAATACCACAGTGAAATCCACCACTTTTTTATTACATCCCAACTAGGCATGCTCAATAATTTTGCCATCTACATTGTGGAATCAAGAGAAGAAAACTTACTAATTAATTCAGAAGGAAAGATAAAAAATAAAAATAAAAAATGATGTCTCCTATTTATCCAAGAATTGTGGCACCTATATTCATCATATCAGGCCCCTTATGCAAAGTGATCCTTAAAAATAGGGATTAGGTGTGGGGGCCACTCTACATTGAATTTCAATGATCTGAACCGTTTATTTTGTTAGTCTTGATTCATAGATTATCCTTGCAAAAAGTCAATTAAATCCGAAACCATTTACCTATTTAATTATCAAGATCAAATTTCATTGTTTCTTATATAACAAAATATTCGTTCATTTCTTTAAACCCAATTAGATGTCTAAAACATTTCCGATTTACCTAATATTTTATAAGGATGATATCTGAGGTGCAACTTAAAAAATAAATGGTTTGGATTGTTAAAATTCGATGTAATGTGGACCCCACAACTAATCCCCATTTTTATAATAAAAAAAAATGAAAATCCCTTCCCTTAACAATTTCCTTCATCATATAATACTGTTGAAGGATATTATTTATAACTATATCCCAGTGACTAGTCTTGTGTGACTAAAACATATCTAATTAAATATATTAACTCTATTCTTTAAGGTGTGATGTGGCTATCAGATCAACCTTATTAAAAATTTTGTTTCCATATTATATATGATATCTGAGAGAAACGCTGATCTTCTTTTTCTCTCTCTTTTTTTTTTCTCTTTAAAAAATACAACATTAGTTCGTCTTTAAAATTTTCAAAGTGTTTGAGCAATTATCACGAACACGTTTCTGTTGAGAAATCAGGATGATTAAGACTGTACCGTTGACGAAATTGTCATGTTAGACCATTGGGGACAAATTTGAAACAATTTCTTATGTAGGAGGCAGTTGTAGTGTGATTATTTCATAGATTTGTTACCACCTAAGTTTGATTTCTTTTTTTTCACAATTATTTGTGCTTGACTTAATTATTGTTTGATACAAATAAGGATTATGAACAAGTGCACATTACCGTCTATATTAGGAGTGACAATTCTAAATACGACACGCTACATAATACGAAATTCACATGAACATAAAATACGATGTGAACACGTTAAAGACATAGCTAACACTGTCGAATATTATAACATTAATAAAATGATTAAAAAAAATTCATTTTCCGATGAATAGTATGCATTATTGTATATATTATTATATTATTACTTTTGTATCATTTTGTGCGTTAATCAACTCGTCGGTTGACACGAACATGATACAATTATAAACAGGTAAACTCAAACACTATCCATTTCCACTTCTACCCTATACTATACAACACAACACCCACAAATGATACAAATAAACTAGGTCTTGGCATGGTGATGCTAACAACTACGATTATAAAACATTTGGCTAATACACACGAACCAGTTCTCACATAGATGGTTAATATAGTGCCCCTAAGGTATCAATAACAAATTGTTACCAAAACGTATCGACGAGTTATTGATAGTCAACACAATCAAATACAAATCCGTGCTTTAGCAAAACAAAGTCATTCTGCACATAAATTTTCTACAACACCTATTCCAACTATTCAAACTCTCGCTCTCTCCCACATTGCATATCCCGGTTTTAATAAATTTCAGCCTAATATATATTATTAGGTCTAGTAGTATTCTTCTTTACTTAGAAGTGAGAGATTTTAGGTTCAAATTTTGTGAATGGTGAATTCGATACTAAATTAAGCTGCCCATTGTGTGGCTTAGCTAAACTCTCCATCTCCCTAGTGTAATAAATAAATAAATTTGAGCCTAAAGATTTAGATTGCCGGTCCATTCTAATATTAAATGGGCCAAAAATCACAGCTTAAAGCCCATCTTCAGCCCATTCTTCTTTCAGTTTTAGTTTGGCTCCCTCCAACGAGTCCTAGCGGCGGAGCTGCGTGTAATGATCCGAAAGAGACCAAACGACAGGAGCACCAACCGCCAGCAACGGTCAAGCCTCTGGCAAAAATGCACCAACCTCCGAGCTCTCAAGCAAGTCCACGCTTCCATGGTTGTCAACGGCTTCAATTCGAACTATTCCGCTATACGAGAACTCATATTCTGCGGCGCTATGGCTATATCGGGCACAATTGATTATGCCCACCAGGTGTTCGATCATGTGTCCGAACCAGACAACTTCTTGTGGAACACCATGATCAGAGGCTCAGCTCAGAGCCAATGCCCTTTAAATGCGGTTTTACTGTATACCCGGATGGAAAATCGGCACGCGAGGCCTGATGGTTTCACTTTCCCGTTTGTACTCAAGGCCTGCACTAAGCTTTCTTGGGTTAAGATGGGAATGGGGATTCATGGGAAGGTTGTGAGGTTCGGGTTCGAGTCAAATACGTTTGTGAGGAATACCCTTATTTATTTTCATGCTAATTGTGGGGATTTGAGGATTGCGAGCGCGCTTTTTGATGACTCGGCGAAAAGGGATGTTGTGCCGTGGTCAGCTTTGACAGCAGGATATGCAAGAAGAGGGAAGCTGGATGTGGCTAGGCGGCTTTTCGATGAAATGCCTGTTAAGGATTTGGTTTCTTGGAATGTTATGATTACGGGATATGCAAAGCAAGGGGAGATGGAGAGTGCAAGGAAGCTCTTTGATGAGGTTCCGAAAAGAGATGTGGTGACTTGGAATGCAATGATTGCGGGTTATGTACTTTGTGGATCGAATGAGCAGGCATTGCAGATGTTTGAGGGGATGAGAAGTCTGGGAGAAAAGCCTGATGAAGTGACAATGTTGAGTCTTTTGTCTGCATGCGCGGATATTGGAGATTTGGACGTAGGGCAAAAGATACATTCCGCTCTTTTGGAGATGGGTTCGGGAGATATGAGCATCATACTTGGAAATGCGCTTATAGATATGTATTCTAAGTGTGGGAGTATCGAAAGGGCACTTGAGGTGTTCTGGAGGATGAGGGACAAGGACGTGTCGTCGTGGAATTCGGTGATAGGAGGGTTGGCATTCCACGGCCACTCTGAGGAATCGGTTAATCTGTTCAAAGAGATGCGAAGGCTGAAAGTCAGGCCTAACGAGATCACGTTTGTTGGAGTCTTGGTTGCTTGCAGTCATGCCGGGAAAGTAGAAGAGGGGCACAGATATTTCAATCTGATGAGGAATGTTTACAGAATCGAGCCAAACATAAAGCACTACGGGTGCATGGTGGATTTGTTAGGGCGTGCTGGGATATTAAACAAAGCGTTTGAGTTCATAGAGAAAATGGAGATTGCTCCCAATGCCATTGTTTGGAGGACTCTGCTTGGGGCTTGCAGAGTTCATGGAAACGTTGAGCTGGGAAGGCGTGCAAATGAGCGGCTTCTTGAAATGAGAAGGGACGAAAGTGGGGACTTCGTGCTACTATCGAACATATATGCTTCACGAGGTGAGTGGCAAGGGGTTGAAGAGGTGAGAAAGCTAATGGATGACAGTGGGGTGAAGAAGGAGGCTGGCTGTAGCTTAGTTGAAGCAGATAACAGCGCTCTCATGCATTTTTTGTTCGACTCCAAACCTAAGTCCCGTTAGAAACACCGGGGATTCAATGAAAATGCAGTAGGTTGTAACACAAACCCTAGGGGGTTGTTTTGATTAGGCTTAGTTCAATTTTTGCAAAATTTAATTATTAATCACGTTGATCAAGCATGCAGCGAAATTAGAAAAAACAAGTTGTGATCAACAAGTGCATTGAGCGGAATGCAAATAACAATCAGTCAGCAATACTGCATTATTGCAGTCATAAAAGAAAAGCTGATATAATTATATAAATTAACCTGCCACTTAGTATTACGGTCTAGTGGTATTCCTTTTCACTTGTAAGTAGGGTCTTCGGTTCTATTCTCGCCAAAGACGAATTTGAACCACATTATTGCTAGCCCACCCCCTCCCCTTAATGTAGTAATATCGTATGTTCAAAAAAGTCAATCTTGCACGAGCATATAAAACCATTTTTATGCCACTAAACCACCTAAGAATGCATGTAGGTCCCTAAGTCTCACTTACCGTTGTAAACTTGAGATTGTGACTCAGTTACCCTAGAACAACGATCATAAGTTGGGCCAGCTTGATCTTCAATAACTTGAGTACGTAGAAGTTGGAACCGATCCTAACATCTAAAACTCAATTTACACACAAAGATTTAGACTAGGAAAATGGCAATTACAATCGATATGCGCTAACAAAGTTTTGCTTCTTCTCAGAAGTTCTTATCTGGTTTGGGAATGAGTTCGAACCCTTTGTGGCTACCCATTTAAGTTTGCCCTCAATTTAGTACGTTCTTTATTTTCGAATGATGCGTACTGTAGTAACTAGAGATGCATGAAAAATTTAAGAGAAACATTAGGCCACACTTGTTATACAAACTAATTTGCAGTCGAATTGAGATACAATAATTTGGCAAGGAAAAGGAAACGGAATACATTAACACAATATACATTTCATATCAAATCGAAAAACAAACATCGTAGATGACACGTGAGTCGAGCAAATTCAAACAACGAACTGACGCACGAAGCGTGCTTATGTGTGAAACTCTCAGCGCCTGGAGAGGGCCGCAGCTGACAGCAAGATTAAGAGGATGAACACAACAACTCCAACAAAGGATCCGATTAAAGATCCAGAGATGCGCTCGCAGAAGGAGTTGAATTGTTGGCAGATGGCGAACCAATTCGCCTTGGCGTTTCCCTTGTGTGCCAAGTAAACAATAGCTGCTGCTGCGGAGGCACCTGCCGTCAGAAGAGCAAGCATTGCCTGCACAACGGTATAAAAACTCACTTCCGTTAAGCGAACTTTAAGCGTAATGGATAGTATGATGTAAACTTGCAAAATCGTAATGAGGTATTACCGTGTCGAAGAAGATCAAGATAATCCTGCTCTTCTTAGCATTGCTTCGTATGATGTGGAAGACGGAAAGGGCTAGAGAAAACACCAGGTATGCGCACACGATGGAATTCGCAACCACGAAAAACCTGTTCTTATAAGAAGCAAAGAACTTCACTATAGTTTATGTGCCATAAGGGTATTATTTAATGAACACAGAAAAGTTGATGGTGAGGAACACATACGTGAATGTGGGAAGATCATCGTACTCAGCCCGAAACTGAAGGAACTGAGTGAAGAAAGGAAGCCTCTCCCTGGTGGTTCCCATGGCGATTGCGCTCACCAACGTCCCAAGAAACGCAACTATACGTAGAATGAAGTCGAGGATAGACGCTCCTCGGTTCACCCCTGCCCTTGCAGCGGTCGAAGTCATCCCTTTGGAGTTGGACTCACCACGACCAAGCTCAATAGCTGCTCCTGCCTTCATGTTAATGTTTTTTGTGCTGGATTGGACTCACGGTTTTTAATCTATTTTACAAACTCGAGTTGTGGAAGCTGATTGGTGTGCATGGGAGAGGAGTTGAAGGGGTGTATATATGCATGCAAAAAACTCATAAAGTCTCTCTACGTTGGCATCAGGACCTGAAAAAATTCATAAAAAATGAAAAAGGTTTTGGGCGGACGGAACACATGAATTATGAAGTGTAAAGATAACCTACTCGTACTTGCTCTGTTATACAAATATTTTAGAGCAAATACGAGGTCACCACACAACTCCAACTGCACCAAATTTGACCCCAATTTGGTAAAGTGAATCAACGACAAAATTGGTAACATGCATGGGATATGAAAATTTGAGACTTTGGGGGCAGTTAGACACCTGGAGGCTACAAAGGGCATGAAAAATGGAAAGAGATACTCTCCGGATCCTTTTCTCCTAATTCATCAAATTAAGGGATCCGTGTCATTGAAATTTGATCCAACGGCTACAAATAGGAGCCCACTTTAAAAGTTATAATAACTTCAACCGTTGAATCAAATTTCAACCGTTGAATCAAATTTCAATTACACGAATCCCTTGATTTGGTAGATTAAGGAAAAGGAATTGGAGAGAATCCCTTTCCATGAAAACTGAGTTGGTCAATGATTGCTCTTATCGTAAATGTGCGCACGCCTTATCAACAATTATATCCATTGTTGAAGCATATTAAACTATTTAGTAATATAGATACGCACGATATATCTGCATTTTAATCGGTGTGGTGATATTTTTTTTACTTGTAAGTAGAAGGTTTTATGTTTGATTATTTTAAATAGCAAGTTTGATATCAATTTATTATGTTGTGTTATTGTGTAGCTTAACCTAAATTTCTCATTTCTAAGCATGAATTATCTTTGTATATATGAAAAAGAAGGCACTGTAAACCGCAGTGGATTTCCTCTAATATAGCTGAAAGGTCATAGTAGCAACTGTAATATTGACATAACTACGCCGTTTAACCATGTTGCCATGGTTGTGTGCTCTTCCCTTCGCCAGTTAAGTTTGCCTCGTAATTTAAATTAATTAGTGTAGACTATCGCATAAATATAAAAAGAAATTATTAACCCAAAAATGAGTAGTTAACTCTACTTAATCTTGCAAAAAATTTGTAATTTAAGTAGTTAAGAGTATTTATCGCTTATAATAAAAATTAATAATAATAAGAATAACTTTACTCGATTTTTACGAGAGATTTTTCAGTGTGCCGAGAACACGGTCATGTACACCAAGTGTCATCGTACAAATGGTTGGATACAAAGAAAAAAAAATTTCAACTACTTGTCTTGTAACATTTGATGTTCCGGAGCGTGTTCTTGTCACACTAAAAATTTCCTTGGTTTTACAGCCACGACATAAGATTTATCACCAGAGTTTCTCTACTCCATTGAACCAAATTATGCAAATCTTAGATGTTGGATCTAGAACCTTTTGTTTTTTTTTTTTTTAATTCCATTTACAATTTTCCAAATTCCCCACCATGTTCCGCAACAATGTTATATATCTACGGTCGGTTTTGTTGCTGAAGAGTTGGTAAGCTTTCCTACTTTATATTATCCTTCAACACCAAAACCTGCGCCTGCATGCTGGAAAAATAAGCCAGCTCTCGCTTATCTTTCTACTCCACTCACACAATACAGCTTGCAATGTTGCACGCACAACTGCGTCTTGCCCTACTGTATAAGCACAATCAACAGCTTTTGAGTTCTGTAAAGAATTCCGGCTAAATCGCTTGCTGTATGCCTGCGGTTTTCCGTTCATAACCATGAGAAGCACCCTATTCAATAAGGGAAATTCAAAATGTGGTTTTAGAAGAAACCGGTGTTACATTTACAGCACGGTATACTTGCACACGTATTGTACAACTCCTTTCAGGTTCGACAAACTCAGTCATATACATTTCACGGTATAAGAGACCTAATTTTACATTATAGACTATAGTTCTATCAACCACCAAGGCATCTAAAGATGGAAACTAGTTAAAGTCATACGCGACTTAAACGGGAATTACAAATGTGGTGTTGGGAAAAGAATGAATGAATGATTACTTACTGTGTTATCAAAGTTTTGTTATGAATTCTTTTTCCGGGAAAATCCACTTGCAGAGAGAAGCCTTGACAGGAAACCCCCTCCGCTGTTTGTGCTGTCCTTGTCACGAGAATTGCTTAGATTGCTTATGAGAGACCAGTGTGTCTCAAAGTCTGGCTCAAAACCACTCTGTTGCATTTTTTGCATGAGCTCTGATGCCTTCCTGAGATTGTTTTCTGAACGATACCTATTAATTACAGACAAATATATCTGCCTTGTCACTGGTTCGCCCACACAAACCATAGAATTCAAAAGCCGTTCTGCTTCTGCAGTTTGTCCATCCCGACATAAACTGTGAACAAGAATGTCCCAAGTGTTGATGCTTGGCTTGAGATTTCTGTCCAAAATCTCAGTAAGAAAATCCGTAGCTTGGTCCAGTTTATTAACCACGCAGCAAAAGCTGATGACAGAATCATAACTGGTAGAGGCCGGAAGATTTCCTTTCTTCAACACTACGTTTAGCAGGTCAACTGCCTTGCTCAGTCTTCCATACGAGCAAAATCGTTTAATTAGATTATCATAGTTGATATTTTCAGGAACTAGACATTTCTCTACCATCCTGTCAAGAAAACCTTCTGCTTCTTCAAGCTTACCCTGAGAAAGAAGGCCCTCAACAATCGCATTTTGAATGATTGAATCATGAACCCGGTCTCTCAATTCCATTTCTCGACACAACCCCACGGCTTTCTCAAGCTCCCCAATACCACACAAGCTGGTTATAACTATTCTCAAGTTGCGGTTGCTTGGCCTGAAATCCTTGGAGATCATAGTACACAAATGGTCCACAGCACTTGACACATCTTTACACCGAGAAAACCCATAAACAAGAAAATTGTAAGTTACTTCATCGAGCGGCAATTTTTCCTCTTGCAAATGATCTACCACTTTATTGACAAGCAAAGCATTCCCAGTTTGGAAAAGATAGAAAATCATAATGTTGTGAATGGTGAGACCATGACACTCACTTTGTCCAAGCATGAGCTCCTTCAGACTCAACAAATGAAGAACCCTACCTTCCACACACATTAACCGCACCAAATTGCGGAAAGTTGAGAATGAAATGCTGAAACTGTTCCTTATCATGATACCAAGTAGCTCCCTCACTTTCTTTAAGTTGTTAATCTTACAATGACCCTGAACCAGAATATTGTAAACTTCAGCATCCGGATGTAGCCCCTTCAATACCATACTCTGTATTAGAGTGGTTGCTTCGCCAACTTTCCCTGTAATACAACAGCCTTCGAATAATGCACGATCAATGGTTAGCGGAGAATAAGATTTCTCTCTTAGACCAATCTCTTTCAAATAAATGGCTTTTTCATACCTACCAGCCCTACACAACTGAGGAATTAATAGGACTAAAACATCTGAACATGGCACCAAATTTCTAGCCAGCATATTGTCCAGCATCGTAAAAGCTACATGAAACTTTCTCTCCTTACACAATCCCCTTATAAGATACCTATAAGCCATATGATCGAGGATGCCACCACGCTGTTCAAGTTCTTCCAACAATACATGCGCAGTTCTTGTAAAACCTTGAATGGAAAGAATTTCTATGAACATTTGACATATATCTAACCTTGAGTGAGGGAAGGATATAAGCATACTTTCAAGAAGCTGCACTGTTTTTGTTATCATTTCTTTCTTGCAAAGGCATTCTATTAAAGCTTTACAATCTTCGAACCCTGGCAACCATCTGTCGTGTTGAGCAAAATCCCAACAAATATGCAGCTCCTTCAAGTTTCCTCTCTTGCATAAACCTTTAATTACAGCAGTATACGTCTCGTTATTGATTTTCAGATGCCTTTGGAACATTTCATTCAATATTCTCCACCCATCAGATGTCAATCCTTTCTTGATGTATGCTTGGACAATAAAATTTAGAATTTCTTCGTCTAGCTGATTTACCAAGTGAAGCTTTTTATCCACAATATTGGCAATTTCCTTGATATGCGAAGGGGAAGCAGAGAGCCCTTTCAGCAAGGCAGAGAAGGTAGAAAAAGACAATTCTTGCCCCCATTGAACCATTTCATGAACCAACATCAACGCACTCTTAAAATTTCCAAGAGCACATTCTTTCATCGTAAGTGAATTATAGTCGGGTACCAAGCAATCTTCTAGGATCTCAGTGACTCTCTTCTCATACTCACCCAAGTCTGTATCCAAATAAAGTCCATTTCCAAGACTATCATAAAACTCCGTTGTAGAAAACCCCACATCATTATCTCTCTTCAATCTCACAGCTAATGGGTCGAATCCTAAAATTGTAAATGCCTTCGATAGTGGATCCTCTACTGAAGAGTTTTGAACCAATCCGTGGCCTGCCATATCAAAAACTACCCTTTTCGCTTCATCAAATTGTCTAGCTTTACAATAGCCTGCTAAGAGAATTCTGAAAGTCGATAGATTAGGTGCTGTCCCTCTATCCACCATCTCGTCAAAAATTTCCCCAGCATGCTTCCACATATCCCCCATAAAGACCCCACTGATAAGAGCATTATAGGTATACTTATGGGGCTTTAGTTGTCTTGCCAACATATTTGACAAGTAAATGAAGGCATTTTTGAGTTTTCGTTCACGACAACTCCAGCCAATCATGATCCCAAAGGTTAACTCATCAGGACTGAAGCCTAAATGTTCTAATTCTCGCATATATAGTTCTGACCTTCCTGTCCCGAAACTGCTACATAGAGAATGCATAATCCTATTCCCAGCCAGAACATCAGGTGCACACTTGATTTCGGCATAGAAACTCAACAGATCATCAAAGTCCTTCTTCTCACAATAACCACAAGTAATTTCATACAGAACTGAGTTGCTAGGCCTGAGCTCAAAAGCCATAGCCTTCTTCACAAGATTTCTTGCTTCCTGTATCTTTCCATCCCTGCAAAGCAATCCAATGATTTTCTCAACCGTACCTTCCTTCAAACCTCTCAAATCCACACCCAATTCCACCATATCCCAACAAACTCGAAAAGCCAATTCGGTTTTCTTCATTTTAACTAAATGATCAAGAAAAGCATCATAACACGATAACGAAGGGACTAAATGCCGCCTCATTCGGTCGTACATCGAAATGGCCCTTTCTGATTCACCAGCATTAACATACCTTTCAATCAAATCACTGAAAACTTCATTACTACTCAATACAATTTCTTGGTTTTCCATTGTGGAAAGCAAGAATTCAACTTCTCTAAGCAACCCCACTCGTATAAGCATCGAGGCCATGACCACATACGACTCCGAAAAATGCTTAAAACCCTTACTCTGTCCACTAACCCATTTGAAAATCTCCCACAAAGACTCAACCTTTCTAACTTCAAACCCAACTCTCCCACACTGAAATCGAAAACCCAGTAATAATCCGAGCACATCTTCAGGTTTTAGCTCCGAAGCCCGCCTAATTCTACGAGTGTATTCGGGCACCACATCATAAATCTCCAAAAGAAGGTCTTTCAGAGAAGCATTGGCAAAGTCTCTGCTTTTGTTCTTGTCAAAAAATTGGGAACTTCTCGAAAACACAGAGTGGGCAATTCCAGAGCAACAAACGGAAGATAAATCTATGTGGGTTTTGTTATCTGGGGTCGGCGGAGATGGCGGTGGTGAAGGGTTCGTGAGACATGAGAATTGGCGGTGAGTAGTGAGGAGTGAGAAGAAAGTGTGAAGAGATGAAACCTGTTTGATATAGGGCCTGTGAGGCGAGTGAGAATATAAATGTTGGAGTATCCCATCGCAGAGAGCGGCGGTGGCGGCGGTGGCGGCGGTGGTTCTTCGTCTCATCTATGCATAGCATTGGCCCATAGTGTGGGAATTCTCAGTCCTCGTGAGCAGAGTTTATGAGAGGATGTTAGCGTTTGCGTGGAAGTCGGAACGACAAGAGGGTCCGTCGTTTTGTTTTCTAAGCCATTATATTAGGGAAATTAGTTGTTATAGGACAAACCTTTTTTCAAAATAAGGAAATCAACACGGCCGACACAAATTTTGATACAAAAAATATTTACAATATATTTATACTATTTAAAACTTCACAAATGGACAAGTTTCGATTCAATTTCATCCTCTAAATGCAAAATTCTAATTGTTGATCTTTTTTTTTTTGGTCAAAAAATTCTAATTGTTGATCATGTTGTTTTACGTGAATTATATATTATGGCATATGAGACATTTGCGCTTTGTGTTGATTGTATCAATGATGTTGATTGTCCTATTTTAGTAAAATGGATTTGTGATTGTCTTGTAAAGGACAAATTTTCATTCTATAAACTAGTATTGTATGCGATATCTCTCACGTAAAAGACAACATTTGCACGTAGATCGTGCTTGAGCGTAACTCCTTTTCCCCGATATCATATATGCAAGAGAAAAAGATGGAGTAAACTTTTAGCAATCTTGCAAAAATAAGACTAAACGCATAAGCCGCTGGCAGTTTAAAATTCTGCATACCTCTCCCCACTCAAGTTCTGATAGCCACGGATGAGCCTGAAATTAATAGAAGAAAAAACGATAAATATTTCGCAATTCACATCGGCTTAAGCATAATTACTAAATTAATTATGATTAATTCGACTTAATTCCTGATACCGTATTCTAATCAGTAATTTGTATCTGTGATGAATTATGTTTTTCACAACCATTTGATTGAATTCCTTCAATCCTCACCCTACATTTTTCGTAGCATTATAAGTTACGTAGTATTAATGATTTTTTACAAAGAGAAGTGTGACATCACCATCCAAACCAAACGTAACATTTAAAAATTGGACTCAATTCTCAAAATATTGACAAATGAGGCAAACAAAATTTAATTATCAAATTATCGATTATCCACCTAAAGGGTTGACTTGTGGCACTCTTAGAGAACATCAAGGGGCAAGCATTGCCCTTGAGAATTGAGATGCAAGAGGCAACCATAAGTGTAGTTGACCTCAGTTTCTGTTGAACTCTAATCATCCCATCAAAATTTTCAGTTATATCAGCGTTGAAGTTCATCAAAAAGTGTACGTACGTATTCTCTCATTCCTCATAAGTTCTTAACAAAAAAAAGGAAAATGGATCCGAAGTCGAGTGCTATTGTGATTGGAATAGTTGGTGCTGCAGTGACTTTGTCTGCTTATTCTCAAACTCTTGTCTCTCCAACTCAGTGCATTGGAGTCGGCCTCTTTGTTCTCATGTTTGGGTTGCTGGTCAGGGAAGGTCCAATATCTCTCTAGCTCACTCCATCACTCTGTATAAATTTCTTTCGCTTTCCTTTTCGTTTTTGTAATTGAAATTTGTTTGATATGCTTTATACAATTTTTTCTGGGAGATTTGTATGATCTAGAGCTTGTTTAATAGTAGTTATTTGGATTGCTGGGCTTTTGTTATATGTACTGTATGTTTTTTTTTTCTATGTATTATGATGCAAATCAAGGATTATAAGTGCATATGGGAATACTTTCTTGAGAAATTAGTTGCTTCCAACAGATAGCTTTTGATGTTAGAAATGATGTTGACTGAAACTAAATAAATAAAATTGATCCGGTACAAATATCAAATGGTTAAAATTTGATATAAACACTAGATTAAGTAAGTGGTTGAACTTTAACTAAATGCGTGTAAACGCACCCATACTAAATGTAGAGACTTTGGATCCCATTTTTTCATAGATTTATGAAATATATGGTATGTATACATATAACACGTTCATGTTATGAGAACAGGTAATCCAATCCCAGCTACCTCAAATAACATTGACCAGTTATCATAAGTTACCCGAGTCAAAACGATTGTGCAAAGTTTGCAACTTATCAAGGTTACATATATACAGTAGCTAGATATATACATGAAAACGGCCAGTAAGAATAATGAAGCATCAACTTAGCAGACAAGGGCAGTCCTTCAACTTGCAAGCTAGTCGTACTGTGCTAATCTGTGATATCCTACCTTGTGAAAATACAGACAGACATATTAGTTTGACAGTAAAGCTCCATAAGCTGTCTAACTTCTGTTTCATGTAGAAAGTTTCAAAACATTAAGCAGACAGCTTCAAGTAACCTTACATAAAATTAGATGTATCAAGCCGGCGACTCACATCTGCAAAGTATGGAAAAAGATTGGATGAAAGAATAATGTTTTTCCTTAACTAATACAACCGATATTCTATACCGTAAGCTAATCTAATATCTAGAGAGGCAAATCTAAATTGGAACTCGAGTACATAATGTGGCTAATGCCCCAATCTGTAGATCAAGTAATAATGTTAAGTACATAAAGAAATAAACCAGATTTCCATAAAAATAGACCAACTAACCCTTCAAATTGAGGTCTATGGCATGAGAACATGCTCCCGTGACTACAACTACCGTGACTGCATGCATGATTGTTGAGATCGAGGTTGCTATTGTCGTCATCACAAATCTAGCATGAGAAAAGGAGGCAAAATTGTAGCCAGAGACGACTTGCCGATCAACTCATTGTCACAAGATCATGTATCTTATCTATCATGCATATACGCATGAGATGACATCAACATACATGATACATCCCATATGTATATGCTATGCACATATACATATATACATATATAGATCTGCAAGATTAGGATTGATATACAAATATTGTATGGGAGCATTGTTGCCGGCAAGTCATCCTTGGCTGCACTGCATACCTCGTTCCCACATGCAAGACTTGAGATGAAAAATACCGTATAAGTAGAATAATATGAAGTTCCAATATACAGGTGAAGAGTATGTGTTTGTTTGGCAGCAAAGAGAAAGAGGGCAGACTTTCCCGCAGGGCAACCAATCAAAGTAGAGTTTAACTGCAAGAAAACTCAAGAAATGGAGGCTGAAGTTTAGGGTTTTTTCCCAAAGGAGAAAGACAACATTCCCGAGCAGAAAATGGAAACGAAACCCCTCTACTTATTTCAACAAGAAAACAAGCAAATTTCCCAAACAAGAAGCTGTTAGAAACAGGTAGAGAAGAAGAAGCCGATTGGACTACAAAGTCCGCTTGGCAGTGTTTGGACGAATAAGCTTTGAGCCAAGCATACATATAGAGCAAACCCTAGAACTCTACCGTCTGGTAATTGGCTCGTTGCACGTTTTAAGAAATTGGAAAAGCTGCTTTTTCTCTGTATCCAAACAGTCCGTGTATTAATGGTGTCAGATGTTGCACAGTAGTAGAGCAACCCTAGTATACTGTCCAATCCGCGTCTTTTGTCCAATAGGATTTGAGCAAGAAAACGAGTAATTTAGAGAGGGTTCTTAGATTTGGATGTGACTTTGCATGGGTGCATAATCCAAAGAACATCGAAGCCTAAAGATCCATCCCCATCACCCTTCATGGTGCATTATTTATCGGGATTTGATGTGCTTTTAAATTGGGAACAATATTTGGCTACTCAAAGATAAGTAGGAGCTCTTACTCAAAATTCGTAGTGTTTTAATTACATAACTTTGTACTTATCATCAGAACCGTTCATATTATGAATCACATTGTAAAAATCATCTATGCCAAAAATAAATTAAAGCTAAGGTCGTTTAATCAATTTATTGTAGCAAATACATAGATGGTTCAAAATACTTTTACCAATACCGTTCATTTGTTTTCAAACAGTTTAATGACTAAACGGCCTTATTTTTAAGGGAGTTTTAACAAAACACTCCCGGTATTGTTCACTTTAACGAAAAATGACATTTTTACTCTAAAAAATAACTCCTCATGCTATTCACTTACAACACATTTTTGTCCTTTTGATTAAAACTCAGAGTTTTCAAACTCTTTTCATTAGTTTTTCTTATTTTTAATTGATTTTTTGTTGAGACAATCTTTATAAATGATTTATAATTTAAACGGTTTTGATTATAAACACAAAATTCTATAAATAGACAACGAATAATTTTGAGAAATTTTAAATGGAAATTCCTATTATAACCAAATATTGTTCTTAAATTAAGGGGTGTGATATCCACACACAGTGGCGAATCTAGGATTTCAACATTGGGTGGTCCTAATTGTAAAAGTTTCAAAAAAACTTAAACGAAAATAGCATTGAATTTTTTTACAATAAATTACTATTTGATGTTAGAGAGAAACATTCCAAGATCAGATTGTTTGATCTGATGAAAATAAAAAAATCATATGAACTAACAAAGACATAATATGTATAATCTACATTTATAACTTTCTAAAATGAGAAAAAAATCTACACTTACAAGGAGTGCAAAATGTGATTTTTAAAGTATAGATAAAAGTTCTCTATAAATTAACCAACAATGATCAAATTGTTATAAAAAAAACAAACAAAATCATAAACTACATCACAATAATCATATGAATATTTCCTCTCACACATATAAGACCAAAATCATAAAATTTATTTGAAATTCAATATTGTAATGAGGTGATGATGGAAAGATAGAGGTGGAATAATTGTGGTGGGTTCCGGGGTAAGGTTTGTATTGGATGGGTGGATTTGAGGCTTTGTGCTAATTAAAAGGGGGAATTGCATGACAAGTAGTTAGGCTTCGGGTTTGTAGACGAAAAAAAGTTTTAATTTTTTGAATGGTCTGACTCAAAACTCAAAACGGCACCGTTTAGGTCAGGAGAAACTTTTAATTGTGACGGGAATATAAGTAGTACACCACATGTTTTAATAAAATAAGTGGGAAATTTTATTTTTTAAGTTATTAACTTTTTAGCACACATATCATATCATTTGTGTAACAATATTAAACTTTCTTCTTCTTCGCTAAATTATGCTAGGTGGTGCCCTGCAAATTCATGGAGTTCCAAAACACGGGACCTGGCATTCGAGTGGTCCTCAATGATCTTCACAGATGCTTCTCTAATCTTCCAGAGGGTCCTGGGACCACCCAGGTCCTATAATGGATCCGCCCCTATCCACAAACCTCATTTTACTTCTCACACATATTTTTAATTTTTAGCCGTTGGATCAAATGAATTGAAGAAGATCAACGAACAAAAATTATTAAAGAGTATGTGAGAAATAAAATAAGATGTGTGGATAGGATATCTCTAAATTAATTGGTGTGGCTCTCTTCATAACGTGTACGATCGATTAGGAATGGGTTGGTGAGGTGAGTTAATTTACTGCATTTGGGAATGCGCCGCATCCCAAGATTCCCAACAAAGTTTACGGGCTAGGGTTTTTCTTTCACCAATGATATGACACAACTTGATTTCGATTTATCACATGACATCGCATTGGTTTGAGCAGATGCCAACTTTGATTTAGATTTCATGCAAGTCCAAAGATATGTGTCAGAGATATCTATCAGAATCCAGATCCCGATATGAGGTCATTATCGTAAAACTAAAATTTGGTTTAATGTTCGTAATGTGCAATAAAGTAAGGAAAGGGATCCTGATTCCTTTCTCCTAATCCACAAATTAAGAAATTTGTGTAGTTAAAATTTGATACAATAGTTACAAATAGGAATTAAATTTAAAAGTTATATTAACTTCAACCATTAAATTAATTTTCAATGGTACGGACATTCTAATTTTCCATAAAGTAAGAATTCAAATTTAAAATTTAACAAATTGGCTTAGAATTGAAATCAACACTCAAACATTATATTAGACCATCTTCAAATGAGATGTTAAATTACAAGTGGAATGTTATGTAATCAAATTTGAAGGTAGGAGCAAGTTTCAATCGATATGTCAATCCTATGAGTTTTCAAATGTCCAATTTGAAATATGAGAACATCTCCAAAGAAAATGTCAAAATATCCAAATCAGCAATAACGATAAAAAAAGACTCCAACAATATTTTTCAACCCAAGCAGCCAAATCTGACGTGTCATGACATGAAATAGCATCTCTCTCCCTTGCTGACAAATTTGACAGTAGCTTCAAATATTTTTTTAATTCTTTATTAAAGTTTTATCAAATCTCAACTCTCCTCTCTCATTGGAACCTAGAATCTCAGTCGCCGCTCATCCTTCTTCTTCCCTTTCTGGGAACCAAACCCAGAAACAAACCTAAAACCTCACGATCTTCGCTGCAGTCCCGAGAAAGAAAGTCCATGGAGTCCATCACCACACCTGCAAACGGAGTTGCAGGCCAAAAGGTAAAATCCGCTCCTCCCTTCTTCGTCGTGGTCTTCATAGTTGGATTTTTTCTCTGCAATGGAAATTAATTCGTGTTCTTGTCTGTGCACAGGATTCTCTCTCCCATTCCACAGTTCCTCTCGTCCTTCTCCTTCCCACTCTCCACCCTTTCCACAGTATCTTGGAATCAAGAGATTTCCAGAAAGAAGGGGCTGGGCTTCGTTTCACATTTAAAAATAAAATGAACATGAAAAGAAAATAGTTTAATAAAATAATAGTTTAATTTAACATATCGGGTGGAGAACATAACTTCAAAAAATGTCAAAGTACGACGTAGGCCGTCAAATTCAAATTTATGCTTAAAATTTGACATCTCTTTTGGAGATGCTCGAGAAAAGGTGATGTTAAATAATTTTTAATTATTTTATTGTGTGAGTCCCGTTAATACATCAATTATAGATTTTGAAATTTTATTTTAATTGATTTCTTTTTAAATTAGGTCTTACAAATATCATTTATAACAAAAAAATATATCGGTTGAAAGAAGAAAAAATCTAACATTACCACGTCAACCATCAAATTAACATTTCAAATTTATCTTTTGATATCTCCATTAGAGATGCTCTTAGAGATCAAATTTAACTTGCATGAGCTCCAATTTTTTTTGAAAAAAAAATATAAATGCAATATTTAGGGAGAATGAATCAAACTCAGCATCTTAAGTGCATAAAGCAAATGTTATAAACCAATTGAATTACAAGCCCATTGTAGTGAACTACACCTGAAACGGAAATTTCAATCTCAATTTTAACTCGAGATCCACGAACTACACTTGAAATGAAATTTATATTCGTGTTTTGACCTTCAAAAATGAGACGTGCCAAATAGTACAACACCTATATTATCTCCAACTTAACCACCTGTAGCACAAAAAGTGGGGTTTTATACCTAAAGACCTCAGCACAACTGGAAGTTAAACTTATTCAATATAAGTTGACTTTTTTTTGTAAGATGACTGACGTAAAACTGTTTGCCTTATTTAACACGAACCCTCACGTTCATCCACTTCGGCCTAGATCTGAAAATACGCTCCGACACCATGCTAAATTTTAAGAGATTTGCCAAATGATCCAACACCTATAGAGTTCCAACATAATCACACAAAACCCAATAAGAGTAAATTTTATCTCAAAAAGTCTCGAATTAGAAGTTGAACCATTTAACAATATGATGACCAATGTGAAACCTTTTACTTTATTCAACAATATTTAGACCCAAAAATAACATTTGAGTCCAAACTTTCCGCTAAATTGAAGCCGAGCTTTCTTCAGGCCATGTCATTGATATAGTTGATTAAACAAGATTTTACTTTCGTTAAAAGTGCCGTCTCAGCGTCACCATTTATGTTCTGCAGATGACCACTAAACAAGATGAGGGTCATCACCTTACGTGCTCATCGGCATTCCTGTCAATTTTTATTTTGTGCAAGTAAAGTCGCCATCCAGCTCTCGGTCTAGTGGTACTTTCCGTCTAAAACATTGAAAGAGATCCAAAGTTTGCAATAAAAAACACCGAAAAGGCAATTTCTTGATTCTCTTCAGACATTTGTGATAAACACCCAAAAGGCAGAAAGCAGCAAAGGCTTCAAAACACATCACACCAACTCATAAACAAGAGAAAAACTGAACTACAAAAGCAGACGGGGCCGCGCCCCGACAAGTACACAACCCGCACACATCCCCTTCCCCACAAAGAGAACAACAAAATGCAAGAGTTAGTCCCATCCAGTGCCACTAAGTACAAACAATATGCAATAAGTCGCCAATCAGATTATGTACTCAACCGACAGAGGATATATGCCTGCTTAAATCGTGTTTGCAACAAGCAATTCTTGTATCATGATCATGCCGACGGCATTCATTCATAGAACCTGCCAAATGCGTTGTACAACAGAGATCACTTTTAACTATAGCTAGACAGTGACACGACAACCATGCGTAACATAATAAATCAACCTACCACTCAGAATCGTCAAGTTTCAACCCCACAACTTTCCGACTAGGCCTTCAAAACTTAGGTCTGAAGCTCCGGCATCCATCAAGTTGGGATGTAACATACAATTGAAAGAAACTCCAAACTTACCTGAACATGAACATGAACAAAACTGCCAGCAGCAGAACTTGATAGGAACCTTGCACTTAAATTTTGTGTTCAACCAAAAATTTCCCAGGACGGCAAATTTTTCGTTGCATAGCATTCAATTTATAAAAATGCAGGCAGGTGTAATTAAAGCTCAAACACAAACGCGAACACCACCAAGCACACAGCTTAAGAAATAGTAGCTACTCTAGAAACAGATCCCTCGAGTCTACTCCAATTCCACTACCCAAGTCGTGTTGACATTGAGCTTCAATTACACATCCTCCTCACTTTTAAAGCAGAACTAGTAGACCTCAAAAACAGTTGTGTAGATGGATTTCACAACAGATATCGTAAACCAAAAATGTAATATGAAATGATGGATAAGTGAAATCATAAATGCGTGCAGTCAGATGATACAACAATATGCTACATCACAAAGTAACCGGTTAAGTTTTCATGATCCACAACATATAAATTCAAACAACAAAGTAATCAAACTACATAGCTGAGAAAACACAAATACAGAGGCAACATTGAAGTAACATGGCTTCATAATGTCAAAGTGTAACAGGAAAAACAGCAACATGGGCAGGCAAGCTGGTATATGGGTTCTAAGGAAGCTTGGTAATTTTGGTTTCTTGGACTTTTTAAGTAGATTCGTCAAGGTGGGCCATGACTATGTCATATGCTGGTTCGTCTTCTGGTTTAGGCAGACAGTAGGCTGGCTTCAGGCTTCATAGAACTCAGCTGTTTCGATGGGATGGGAAAGGCAAAAGAGGGAAAACAAGAGCATCAGAATTTTATATACAGGGAGATTGGAGAGGTTACGATTATCAAAAAACTGGCCAAAGGGTAATGCCAGTTATAATAACAGACATGAAAATCTCCAAAGACAATCATAGTCTACCTGATGGTACCATCATTAAACATAGTTTCTCCTCCGAGAAACAGGGTTCTGGCTAGATAACCTGATATCATAAGCTTCAAATCAGGATTAATGCGTTTCGAGACTGGTATTCGTGGGAAAAAGAAACAGGTTACTTATTTAATAAACCCAACATTAGAAGCCTACTGCACTCATGAACAAAAGCTGGATGACTCCATTCAGAGATATACTGTCTAAAATTCGTTAGGTGCTACTACGAAGTTCCAGAATTCATATTTTATGGATATCCAACTAGAGGTGTTCTGCTGATGGTGAAGTTGTCACCTAACATTAGGGATAAATCTAGCTACTTGATAAACACTCGCAGGAAAGAGCAAAAGAACACAAAATAAAAGGGAGGCGGGGAGCTGAAATTAAGAAGAGGCAATCCAACTAAGAAAGGACGATGAAAGAAAAGTTTTACCCAGAACTACCACTCCGCCCAGAAGAATAACTTCCATAGGCTCCGTAAGCGCTGCCGCTACCACCAATCTACATATGATACGAAGAAAAAGTGTGAAGGAACAAATGAAGATATTGGAGGTTGCACAAAAAGGGTAAATAACGAAATCAACTGCACTAAATAAAGAATCTATGAAAGATGGCACTAAGTAAAGAAGCAAACCTTCGTAAAGTGATAACAAGTCACCTTAACTCTTAGAAGAAAAGTCAAAAACTATAAAAAGATACCTGTGAACCACCATAACTTCCGTAACTGTCATTAGCTGCAAAATCACTTGAGCCACCATAGCCAGCAGAAAATGAATGCCCGCGGCCATGTCTTCTACCATCCCTACTATCATAATTTGGACCATCTGGACCATCAGCTGACACAGGAAGATAAGGCAGAACTGGCAGGAATCCCGACATTCCACCTTCCCGGTCGAAAAGGTTTGCCCTTAATCTGGTAACTACTTGTATAAGAGCATCCTTAGCAATATCAAGGTCTCCAGAAATCTGTAAAATGAAACCCAAAATTGTCAATATTCATACTAGCTTAATCTAGAAAATCTCTAAATGCATTATCAAAAAGAAAAAAAATTCAAGATGACACAAGAAAATACAATAGTCTGGCACAGGACCGGGAGAAAGACTTTACCTGCACCATTTCATCATCTTCAGATGCAATTTTGGGAAGATTTTCCTTGGAAAGTATGCGAATATTAGCTTTGGTAAGTCTCCTCATCTCAGTTACAATAGCTCCACCTTTCCCAATTAGGCATCCAATTCGTGAGGTTGGAACAAGTAGGCGGGTTGTGAATGAGACAATTCCTGAATCTCTTTCTACCTTTTCACTGCATCTGGGTTGCAAACGCACTGCTGCTTCTATAGTTCCTGAGAATGTGTCTTCAAAGAACTGAAATGGTACATGTTAAAAAAAACAATGATGTAATATCCTCCAACGATACATCTGCATGCAAAAAACAAATGGAGTAGTAATTCACCTCTTTTGCTGATACAGTAATTAGGCAATCATCTCCTTCAGTAGCTGAACTATCAACTTTAATGACAGCCCCAGAATCCTGTCTAATTTGGTTAATTATGGTACCACCCTTTCCAATCACACCTCCAATATTTGCAGTTGGACAAACCAAGCGAATAGAAAATTCTTTTGAGGATGCTTCATCTCTTGGAGCCGAGTACAAGGAGCGTGACCAGTCTCCAACATCACCTTTGTACCCCCCTCCATAAGGACCCATCATTGGAGCAATTCCCATCAGTGGGGGGCCACCAGATGGACCCATGAGTGAACCACCAGAATACATAGGCACCGAAGAAGTAAGCAAATGCTGAGATCGTGATGGGTTATCATGTAGGCGAGATGCAATTTGAAAAAGAGCCTTCTTAACAAGCGGAGCTTCCCCAGATATCTGAATCCATGATCAAGAACTTAATAAGCAATATCCAAGTCCCCACAAAACAAATAACTTGCACAAAGTGACTCCAAAGAAAAATTCTCAACAACTGCACGTCTCACAATCTAATATAGTATGTTCCATCGAAATCTCTAAACAGATAAGAAAATGCAAAGCACTACTCTCTTCAGCTAAAAGATGTCAAAATGCTACCAAGAAATTTACCCATTACAGATCAAATCACAAATTTAAGACATATCCATACGCAAGAAAATGGCAAAGCTCAAAAATTCATTTAAAAGTACAAAATTTCATTCAATCTACCTGCACAAGCTCATCAGAGTTCAAAGCACAAGAAGGCAAATGGTCTTCCTTGAGAATCCGAATCTGCGCACCGGTTTCACTTCGAATGTTCTGAACAATCTGCCCTCCTTTCCCGATAATGCAACCAATCTGATCAGACGGCACAAGAAGCCGCGCAGTCACATGGTGCCCCCCGCCGCCACTACCGTCCGCTTCCTCGTCATTATTATTATGCGTGTCCTCAGCAATCACCCTATCATGGACCTTGAACAGAGCGTCCTGAGCCGGAGCCACATACGTTCCACCATCTTCGAACCCATTCGTCTCATCGCTTGCACTGTAAATAGTAACCACTCGCTCTTCGCTGCCCGGCACCGTCTCGCCGATTCGAATCTTGGACTTTGTGTCCACCCTCAGCTGCTTCACAATCTCTCCTCCTCTCCCAATTATGCTCCCAATCTTCTTCACCGGGCACAAGTAACGGTAAACGGTGTCCTCCGCATCGATGATGAATTGCTCTCTTTCTTCGCCGGAATTTCTCCTTTTGTTTCCTCCTCCGCCGCCGTCGGCGTACTCCGACTGCGAATGCGAACGTTTTCCGTAACTACTCCTCTGACCTGCCATCGCTATCTGTTTCCCAATCATTCGATTGAAACAAAATCAGTGCGAAATCCGATTAAAATATAATTTACAACCAAAATTGGTACACAGTAACCCTAAATTGGAGAAGAAAATCGAGTACCTTTAGAACGGAGAGAGATGCCGATCGAACTACCAGATTCTGCTGCCTCTGCGTTTTGAAATCTTAGATTCAGATTTCTAGGGTTTTGACCGCCCTGCTCTTCTTTTTTAAGACCCTAAAGCTTGTGAGGAGAATAAAATTATAAAACTAAGATACTTCCCGTTTAAATGTTACGTATCATTTAACGACAGAGAGTTTTAAAGAAAAGTTTATTTTAACAAAAAAAATCATATTTTTACATTAAAAAGTTAATTCTGGTATTATTTACTTTATCTTTTATTTTGACCTTATCGTTAAAATTTAAAGTTTTCAAGATATTTTCATTAGTTTTTCTTTAATGATATTTGTTAGGGTAAATATTAGTTTACAGTTTCGTGGTTTTTAACATTTGATACATGAAGTTTTTTTCGTCCCAGAGTTATATCTAAAACGTTAATTTTGGAACAATCTCATTAATCTGGCTGTTAAATTAGCAGTTAAATGATAACTGGGCACCACGTGTCAATACGAGGCCACGTAAATATTAAAAAAAATTAAAAAAATTAAAAAACTTTAAAACTAAAAAAAAATCAAATTAAATTAAATTAAATTTGGGCGACCTCACCCCTCCTGCACCTATCCTCCCTTCTTTTCTCTCCCTTCTTTTCCTCTGTCTCTCGCCCTTTTTGAAAACCAAAACCCTAAATCAAAATCCAAAACTTCCGAATTCGATTCAACAGAGATATAGCGTGCGAGCAACGGCGAGCGACGACGTTCGACAGAGATGGAGCTGACGGCTCTGATCTAGAAGAAGAGGTGGTTGTGGGTGAATGCACACCCACCCACTCCCTTGTAGAAAAATCTGAGAGCACCCTCCCTTCTCTCCGATTTCTTGGTGCACGACGACAGTCGTTTAACGAGTCGAACACGACAAATCGGAAACCCGAGGAACCTGGAACCAGATATGTGGGTACAAGTAATGGTTTGGAGCCGAATAAACCAGTTGAACCAGCCGGTGGGGAAATCAGGTCGGGCGAGCAGTCAAGTAATCTGGTGATAAAGGATTCGTGCAACGGAAGTTCCGATTCAGTGGCGAAAGAAGCACGGGGTATGGAGTCGAAGAAGGGGAACTCAGGCGAGTTGAGGGAATCGATGGCCGAGTCAAAAGGAGAGGAAGAAGAGATGAAGGAGAGTTGTGAAATGTGTAGAGGTTGGGTGGTGCTCTCGGGGAGAAGGGAAGGAGAATGAAGGGAGGGTTGAGGAAGAAGACAACGTTTTTTTTTTGTTTTTTTTTTAATGTTTAATTTTTAATTTTTAATATCCACGTGGGATTTTATTGACATATGGCGTTCAGTCATTGTTCACGTGGGCGCCATGTCATCAGGTAACGGAAAACTTAACCGTTTGACTAAAAGATGAATGAGACTGTCCCAAAATTTACACTTTAGGTATGACTCTAGGATGAAAAAAAATTGATGTACTAAATGTTGAAAATCACAAAATATGAGGGTAGTAAACAGTCTTTTACCTTATTTGTAATGCATTCTCGCATCATTCGATTATATGTATTATTGGAGAAATTTCTTTTTAATACGGGTGTGACTTCAATAATAATTATCATTCGCATATAACGAAATATATTGCTAGACCAATAATTAGCGAATATAAAGTACAAAACTAAGCTTACATATCAAATTAAAGCATGGTTTGTAAAGAATGTTATCACATGATCACATGCTACCACATTTTATGTGATTATGTACCTTTTAAATATGTATGTAATTTAATACTCATTTTTTTAATGTAGATAATATCGTTTGTTAAAAAAATAAAAAATAAAAACTCATTTTGTTTTAGTTTCCTAGGAAATTAATATCCACTCGATATAAACAACCTACGCACATATTTATGAGTAGTTAGTGATTCAATTCCGCTTATTGTTTTGACACGGTGAAAATGCTAGACGTTTGCTTATTTCTCCTTCGACCAAAATAAAAGATATCTCAGCTCAACTGACTATTGAGTTGGTGTAACACTCAGCAACATAGGGCATTTGGTAGCTCGAATTGCACTGACTATTTTAATCGTATAGGATAAATAGTCATCGGATAGTACTGACTAATTAATCAGACGTTTGGTGCAATATCGAACTAAGACCACATTATTTATACAGTGTTTGGTATACAACATTTCTTAAATACAGTTTCAGCAATATACATATGAATTTAAGCAGAATTCCAAAAAAATTACAAAAAGTTATGGAAAAATCCAACTTTAGAATCCTTGTAAAATCCACACACATACCAACCAAAAACAAAAATCCCAAAAATAAATATTTTTAATGGTTGGAGCCCATATCGTCTTCCTCGTCTTCGTCCTTCTCGTCAAAGCCCAAAAATCAACCATAATCGGGGAAAGTCAAGCTCCCTTCCTCGGCTTTGTCCTTGCCGGCAAAGCCCACATGCAAATTGCTAACCTTCTCCTCGTCGAAGCCCAGATCGGAAGAATTTGAATCATTGTCTTCCTCTTTCAACCCATGGCAAGTGCGATTAAAATTGTTCTTGTTAGAGATTGAAGGCGAATGGAGGAGGTGGGAGGGGTGTGTGTGTAAAGGATAAGGGAGGAACAAAGAGAGAAAAAGAAGAAGACGATGGAGACGAACCCATACGAGGGATTAGAAACCAGACAGCAATAACAGATGTTGAAGTTAGCGAGGAGAAGCATCAGCTCAAGGGCAGCGACATAGTGATCCTTAATCCAAAACCCAACAAGGGCAAAAGTCGTGGACTTGATTGAGAAACTAATTGTGAAGTGGATGTACAACTGTATTCAGCCTCACCACTGCCTCGCCGGCAACTTTGCTCCGGTGGTTGATGAAACTCCTCCCACCACCAACCTCCATGTCATCGACCATCTTCCTGTAACTTTGTTTCTCTCTCTCTCTCTTTATCTCTCTTAATTAAGAGCGAGCAGGAGATGTGAGAGTGGAATGATAGCACTACTAGTGAGGGGTAGAGTGAGCGAGATGATCAACTAGACTAATAATACAGAGGTTTTCTACGAGATAAATAATAGGGTGCGAGGGGTATAAAATAAGTGGGTCCGGATTAAATAATCCGATGCTTATTTCATATGAAGCTCACCAAACACACATTTTGTATTATTAATACTATCTGATAGTACTATACGGTATGCCAAACAAGACCTAGGAGCCCCTCTTTTTAGTTCTCAAATATAATTATCAATTTCTATTCTTTAAATTATGTAATAAAAAAATTAATTCAAGATGAGAATTCAAGGATAAATAACAATAATTATCTCCCAAACCATATAAACATTTACTTTTCTCTCACAAAATCTAAACATTTACTTTCTAAGGAAGAGAAAGTAACTTGCTACCAGTTATTTTCATTAAAAAAAAAAACACTTGATAATTTAATAATTAACAATCATACCATATAATTCATAAAATATAATTTAAATAAATAGTAACACAGCGTTACCTAACAAAAAAGCCCCCTCCACCAAACAAAAACGGCGTTCACGAGGACATGACGCGCGTCGCAGACAGATTTACCCCCGTCTGTTATCGATAAAAATCCTCCCACCTGACGACCCGAGTTCCCACCCAATACGACCCAAACCCACAATTTTCACGGTCAAATCTCCCACACTTTCTCGACGCCCAATCACCCCAATCGCTCTCTATCTCTCTCCAAACCCTAACCCCCAATCCAACTTGGCCCACCCGTTCTATGCCCTATGTCGACATCGGGTACGCCGCAGTTCCGGTACACGCAGACGCCGTCGAAGGTGCTCCACCTCCGCAACCTACCGTGGGAGTGCGCCGAGGAGGAGCTCATCGAGCTCTGCAAACCTTTCGGCAAGATCGTCAACACCAAGTGTAATGTCGGCGCCAATCGCAATCAGGCCTTCGTCGAATTCGTATGCTCCTTCTCACCTTTCTCCGTTCTGATTTCAGTCTTGTATTTTCTTTATTAATAAATTCATTAAATTTTCCAGATTTTATGATATTTAGCTTTGGAATTTTCAGTTAGCTGCGTAATTTGTGTGAGTATACTTATTTCTTGTAAAGATTTAATACAAGCCATTAAATTTGTTATAAATTCACTAAAAATTTCCAAAATTTATGATATATGGCTTCAGGGTTATCCAGTTAGCTGCTTAATATGTATGAATATTCTTATTTCTTGCAAGAATTTTATGGTATATCTTTCGCATCGCTCAATGTTTATATGGTGATGAATGTGATTATCAATTTTGCAGGCAGACCTAAACCAGGCCATAAATATGGTTTCGTATTATGCTTCATCCTCGGAGCCTGCGCAGGTCCGTGGTAAAACCGTTTACATTCAGTATTCAAATAGACATGAAATTGTCAACAACAAAAGTCCGGGAGACGTACCCGGAAATGTCTTGTTGGTAACCATTGAGGGTGTTGAAGCCGGCGATGTGAGCATTGATGTTATTCACTTGGTAAGTGTATTTTGGCCAACATTTGGGCATATCTTATAATATATTGCAAAACCTTGTTTCAACCTGCCTGTTACATGTCTAGAGATCATGAAATGCTGAGTTGTTTTCTCAGTCACGGGTTTCTGGATAAACATTTACATTTAATTTACGTAAAGCAGATTTTACTTTTGCCCCTTTTATTGAAATCAGTTGAATCACAGATGGTTATGCCTCTTATTTAAATTCTTTTGTTGGAAGCAGTTTGGAATTATTATCATGTACGTCATACTCCTTTCTAAGGTCACGCATATATGCACAGGTGTCATTCTGCACTTTAACTCATCTGTTTGGAATTTTTTTGCTGCCCATAGTATTTTCATCATGGAGGGTTTCAGCTGTTGTCTTGTTTCCGGTTAGTATCAATGTAATACGTGTATGATGAACTGAACCAATTTTCAGGTGTTCTCTGCTTTTGGCTTTGTTCACAAGATTGCTACTTTTGAAAAAGCAGCGGGCTTCCAGGTTTGTATTGGATGATCTTTCTTAGTATTGCATATGACTTGTAATCGAGATGCTTTGTGCTTCATTCTTACTCTCTCATTTTAATTTTGCAGGCATTGATTCAGTTCAGTGACGCTGGCACTGCATCTATGGCAAGGAATGCGTTGGATGGAAGAAGCATACCCAGGCAAGCAATCTCCATATGCTCCCTCCTCCCACCATCATTTTTCTCATAGAGATCAGTACATCTGGAATAGTGTGTATTGTTGCTAATTTTGGCATGTAATGCTTTGCATTCAGGTACTTGCTTCCAGAGCATGTCGGTTCCTGCCACTTACGTATTTCTTATTCGGCACACACTGATCTGAACATCAAGTTCCAGTCTCACCGAAGCAGGTAAGAAACAGAACCAACAGGCCAATAATCTTTCTTTTTTTCTTGCTGGTTTCATTTTTCTGTCTCCGATTGTGTCTATTTCTACACTCTTTAGTTGATTTTATTGCGTGTTAAATCAAATGCTAATTGGTGTGTGCCTTTTGTCATCTAGGGATTAGTGAAGCCTGGTAGCCAGAACACAGATGTGTTGTCATGTCCATTTAGTAATTCCTTGATCTTACATATTGGCCCTTATGTATTTGTTAATTTCATTGTAGTTAGTGTTGCTCATTTAATATTGTCGGAAATGTTCTCGTCTGCCTTGATCTTACACTGTCACACTCTACATTTTTCTGTTTTCTTTGCCAACACATTTTTCTGTTTTCTTTGCCAACACATTTTTCTTGTTGGGATGGCTTCTTGTCAGTGTCTTGTATTTGCAACATACTCCTCTTTATACTAAATGATTGCTTCGCATTCTACAATTAGAAAGTATCTGCCAACACATTTTTCTTGTTGGGGTGGCTTCTTGTCAGTGTCTTGTATTTGCAACATACTCCTCTTTATACTAAATGATTGCTTCGCATTCTACAATTAGAAAGTATCTGTAATGTATTTTAGAGAACCCAAATTGTCTACTAATGAGAATTAAATACTGACTTAATCGTTCCAGTATTTAATGAATTTAATAGTATATCTAAAAGTTGAGGACAACAAGGTGATTAACAACACTGCCACTGATCATCAAACTTCACTGAACATCATCTTTCTAGCTTTTTTGGCTGTCTTATTATGGTGTTAATGCCTTGTCTTTATCATTTAATCATGGCCATTCTTAATAAGCATTCTTCAATTCGATATCTATCTTTTTTTTTTTTTTTTTTTTTTTGTAAAACGATATCTACCTTTTTGTTTGGGCTTCAAATTGGCTTTACGGACTTGTTTCTACTCTGAGGCAGTTTTTTACACTCTCACATCAGTTCACGCATGTAGTTTTGGCTTAATTTGTATGATTTTTGTTGCATTGATCCTGTAGGGACTATACAAATCCGCTCCTTCCTGTAAATCCTACTGCAATAGAGGGAATTATGCAGGTATCTTCTTGTTTTTAGAATATTTACTTGAACACATATTATGTAGTATTGGATATTACTACCGAAGCCCAACATTGCTCTAATTTGCTGCTGTCTCCAGCCTACTGTAGGCCCTGATGGAAAGAAGAAAGAGCTGGAGAGTAACGTGCTTCTCGCTTCAATTGAAAATATGCAGTATGCTGTCACAGTGGATGTTATTCACACGGTTAGGGTTTTCACCTTTCATGTATTTTTAAGTGCTCAATTTACTAAGAGGAGTTGTAGATATCATGATTCTTTCTTGTATGCTACAGGTGTTCTCTGCGTTTGGCACTGTCCAAAAAATTGCTATATTTGAGAAGAATGGTCAAACACAAGCATTAGTTCAATACCCTGGTATGTCCTCTTTCAATACGACTCTTTGATTTGTTACTGATCTTTGAGAATTCGGCTGTGGCTAACTTTTGAGTTGTTATTTTCAGATCTCAATACAGCAGCAGTTGCCAGAGAAGCTCTAGAGGGACATTGCATATATGATGGTGGCTATTGTAAGCTTCATCTATCATACTCTCGTCATACTGATCTCAATGTAAAGGTATAAATGTGAGTTTTTGAGTTAATCTGTTCATGAGAATAAAAATAAGGAAATTGTAAAGACATCCTTAGAAGAAAAAGCGGATTTGTTCTTGGTCGAAAAACGATTTGGTCCTTAAATGTATGCTTCTTGACACTTACTTTTCCATCTGATTATCTCAATGCATTCCCAAAATATCTTTCCTGAGATTTTGATTGCATGTATTTATTCTTACTTGCAGGCGTATAGCGACAAAAGTAGAGACTATACGATCCCAGATGCTAGTTTACTTGCGGCGCAACAAGTTTCTGGTTACCCTCGTCCTCCTCCTGGTGCTTGGCAGAATCCTCAAGCTGCTCCAATGTACCATGGCAATGAGTACAGTGGTGCAGCTTCTGTGCAGGCCCAAGCTCCTCCAGGTCCTCCAGGACAACCCTCATCATGGGATCCAGCCATGCAGGCAGGCAGATCAACGTTTGTTTCAGCTCCTAGCACCTTTCCCGGTCAAACATACCAGGCATCATCTGGTCCTGTATATTACTCTGCAGCAATGCCAGCGGGTTCTTCGCCTCTCCAATCAGGTCCAACTGCTTCAGGTATCGTTTCTAGGGGAATGTCTCAACCAGGGATTCCACCCAATGTGCGACCCGGTGGTGGTGCTTCATCTCCAGGGGTTCGGCCTCCTGGTGCCTCACCATCGTACTACGGCCAATAGGATGTAGTGTTTTGTTTTCTATAAACGAATGCTGGGTATTACCAGGCTCATCTTTTGTGCTTTTTTTATCGTTGGGAATGTCTCCAACCCCAAATTCGATTTGCAGTGTGAAACTCAGCACTGCCCTGCTTTGATTGGAACCTGTTCTTGTGGTTTTAGTTTGAATAGCCCATATATATTATGTTGTTTCTGTATTACATTTTTGTGTGTATCCGCACCTTCAATTTGAAGTCCCGGTAACCTGAGAACGGTTTCAATATGCTTAACAAAAATTCGATGACCCGTTAACTTATTCTTGGGATTCTGCTGCGACGGCTTTCTTAGTGAATCATGCATTATCGTGTGTTTAATCTTCAGCATGATGGTGCACGATTCATTTGGACCGCAACGCTGACAGCCACTGCTGCTGTGGGCAGGTAGCATACGATTTTCACGATTTCCACGAAGCCTATGGAGAATTCAACCAACCAAGTAAATTCCAAAAGCCTGTAATGTAAGGTCAATTTCTGGGTCGGCCTACTTCATTTAAAACAAGAGAGTTGTGCAGGCTTGTGGTTCAACACAACACGAACAACTTTCTCGCAGTACCAGTGGGGCATGTGGGTCCGCACCTAAAGTTGATCAAACTCCGTGATCAAACCGGATGGCGGAGAAAAACTTGAGTACAACCGAGCGTCTATTCCTTGTGCCCATCTTTCTTCGAGCGAGGATTATAAAGTAACGTACACTGATTGCGCCTAAGATTTTGCCTCGATGGTGACTGGAGAGCTCGAGAGCTGTCGGATCTCAAACATCCCAATGTGAACCTGTCTCAAGATAATCTAGTTGAAAAGTCAACAAGATTGAACTCTTTGCTCAAACTCTAATGCTGCAAAACATCCTAGTTAAACATGTATCAGAAAGCCAGATATTAGCGTTAAGTATATCACCACATGAGTACACTTGCTATACAATAATGACGTTATTCAAAGAATCTGTCTTGTAACTGGTTGTATATCGTTTTGTGCCCAAAATTTTTGAAACGATTAGCTTCGATCTTACCGTTGTTTTTTCGTTGGTTGTAATTTTTGTTAGTCTTGCCATTAATCAAAAATCGAAGTTTGTGATCTTCATGCATGGAAGTCATTTTCTTTCGTTGCATTTTTAAGGGGAGGTAGGAAAAGAGAACACATGTGCCTTTGTTTATGTCGGCAGTAGATGTTTATCATCTCAGGAACATGGCAAATCTTTACTTGATAGTTAATACTTCTGTAGAGTTACTAGTAATTAGTATATTGCAAATTGTAAATCCCCATTGATGGTTAAGTATTACGGGAGTGATTTTTACGATTCCATTTTTATCTTCTGCACTCTTTCTTTTTATTTTGTTCATTAATTCTCATCGATTATCTAATCCATTAGCTAGAAACGGAAGATGAAGATGTAGAAAGTGAAAATGAAGCGCATAAATCGCTACCATAGTATTATAAATGTTTAATTAATCAGTAGTGAAAAGTTTTAAGAATAAGTCATACATCAAAGGAAAAACCCACAGCTTTAAAATTGTACGTACCACTTAAGCATCCAGATGCTGTCAATTAGTTGGTTTGTCCTTGCAATTTCATACAAGGTCTACCAAAATCAACTCAAATAATTAAGAAAAGTTCTTTCACGTATATACATATGTGACATTCTGGTCATGTTAATTTACTATGCAGCATTGGCTAAAAATATGGTTCCTCCATGTGGGTTGGTGATGTTGTACCACATGCCAAGTTAAAAGTTTACTAGAAATATCAAAAGTTAACTAAATATTCAAAATGGTTTCTAGGATTGTAATAACTCTTCAATTTAGTTTCTGAGATTTAAAATTGATAAAAGTGATTTATGAGATTGTCCAATGTCAATCATTTTGGTCCTATAAAAAATCTCTGTTAAATTGAATAAACCACCCGTTTAATTGGAGGGGCTGATTTGATAAGAATACCATCAATTTGACGGAGTTTTTCATAGAATTACCAAAATGATTGATGGTGTACAATCTCATGTACCATTTTTATTGATTTTCAATGAAGGACCAAAGTGAGGAGATATGACAATCTCAGAGACCATTTTGGCTAAAAAAACCTTTTTTTTTTTTTTTTTTTTAATTTTTATTTTTAAAATCAATTGGGAGGGGAGACCGAACTTAGAAAGCTTTGAACATTAGAAAGAGAAAGTAGACCGAGAACTATATATATAGTTGGTCAAAAGTCATACCCTTGTTATGGTCACAATAAACTTGAGCATGATCAAGAAATTGACTAATGATGTGTTTACTTATTAGTAATGGCGGAGTAAGAAATTGAAAACTTAGTAATAACGGGAAGTAAAGAATGAGAATCAGGTCAATTACCTCATTGTAAATCCAATTCTTAGAACTAACAAAACATATAAATAAGAAGCTCCAAATTAGTAGTGTGGTAATTTACCTTTTTGGTGATGTAAATGAAGGACAATGAAGGAGATAGAACATACATGTTTTGCGTTTATTACTCGATTTCACCTAGGCAATCCATATGTCATATGCCCGGTCGGAGGTACACAAGAGATTAATTAACTGGAGCCACGAACTTTCTGGATATATTTAGCTGTGCATTGGAGATTTGGAGGTTAATATCTAACTATGATATGGTCTAATATAGTCTAACGGTTTCTGGTCGAACTTGATTATACATTATACTACTCTTTGTTTTTGTTGATATACATACCGTTAAATTAGCATGTATAATCTAACTTAATGGCTTAATTTAGGAGTGTAATCTAGGGTCTGATGCACATACTTGTGCTATTAATGGAGAAGCGTAATCTTACCATTCAGAAAATATATATACATCAGTATCTGTAATTCTGTTGTTCATGTGCCACGTGAGGTGAAAGATATACACATCGTGACATGCAAATTAGGGTTTGTCTCTTTCTCATTATGCAACACCATGTGTTTAATGTATTAACTGTTATGTGAGAAGAGATAGACGTTTATGTACAACACTTGATGGTAGGGTTTCTATCGTGTTGCTGCACATGCATATGTATTACACGTTACGTCACATTCAATAGGTATTTGTCAAATTAATGATGGAGAATTGCCATCACATGGCGTTTGAAACGCAAATGCATGTGATCGAGAAGTATATATGCACGGATAACGGAAGCATGCACCATATGCATCAAACCCTAGCAACAATTTATTGTCCATATCATCATCAGTCGCAAATATTGGCCATTGATTTCAGCGGTTTGTGAGTTCAGTTATGGTGAAAATGATGCGTACTAACACAGTAACACTTGGGGTTGGGTGATTGATTAGGCCACTGTCTGGTAGGCTTAGCTTAATTTGCAAAACTGTTCAACATGGCTCAGAAAGCAAGTGTCCAAATATCCAGAAAAGCAAGCTCCTCATATAATATATATATATATATATATATGTGTGTGTGTGTGTGTGTGTGTGTGTGTGTGTGTGATGCAGAGTGAGTGAGTGAGTGGTGCAGACATACGCTAACATCTGTCTTCCGACATGTGCAATTGGTGAAAGCCTTGGCCTCTGCCTTGTTGACCATGAAGAGCAATCTAAACAACTTCCGATCACACAGTTTACACTAACAAAAGAATAGCTTCAGTTGATTTTTACTAGGGAATGAGCACAAATAGGACAGAAGGTACACTAAACAAAGGATAAAAGAGTACTGAATCTTGAAATTTGTATACGATTTATTATTTGTTTAGTGTATATACGGCAGACTTACATATAATAAGTCATTGCCAATTCGATCTATGCATATTAAACCCTAATTCTTTGTTTTGGAACAATTAGCGTTATGATATATATTATCTAATGATAATAAGGTCGTTGGTGTAGATCGATCACTGAGACGAGAAAACTGAAAGCATTAAGGCCCACAAAATTTCTTGCAAAGATCCTCTGTTTTCACCTCGACTAGACAAGGTTTCAATTCTTTATGAACTTGACATCAAATCCAGGTGCAGATGCAGAATAAAGTTTCTGGACATAAAGGTAAAACCCACATGCATGACCACTTAATTTGCAAAATGGTTGTTTCTATTACACACCACCATATGTATTGGACAAGGTTACCCCCATAGCTTTAAAGTCACTCACTCTATATCTATATATAGTTTGGCTAATAAAATGGTATGTATCTTCTTGTTCATGTGATGGCAGGTTCATGTGATGAGAGCAATAGATCCGATGAACTATATAACCAATTGAAAAAGAGAAGATAATAAACATGAAACATATAATTTATACATTTGCTGTTGTTAACCCATCAATGGTTGGTCTGGAATGAACGGAATTTATCAGCAAAAAAAAACTACAGCAAGGTGAACTTTGTTGCAAATGAAAACATGAACTGATATCAATAAATTTGGAGTTAATTTGGACAGGAAATTCCACGTGGCAGGTAAATTAAGTGTAAATGTGAGTAGCTCCTAAAAATTTACCATCTTCAGTACCTTGTCTTCAGGACCAGATTATTTTACCATGGGAGGATAAAATTTTGAGCAGGTAATGAGTGTCCAAACGTATTCGTAGGGTATCTCTCACAAAGCATACCCCCATGCATTTAGTTCTGTATCGAACTCCACACTAGTCCCAGCCGTTATGAGAATTGCCCTAAAATTATGTAGCTGTATCGAAATTTTCTCCTATCTTGTTACTAGGAGGGTTGAGCCAAATTTACTCTCTGCCACTGCCGCACATTGGTTTCAGTACGGCAATTGCCAAATGGTGGAAATTAACTTGAAAACCACGCGGTTTGAACCCTAAAAACCACTCTCTCAGTCCCCAAAAACTGCATTAATTGATTCTACAAACAACAGATATCGTGAGAGTCCCCAAAACCACTTAGCAGCATGCATGGTCCCAACAGCTCTAAAATTGTCAGCTATTGTCATTTCAGGTGTGATGTTGACTGACTTCTATTTATTCTTCTTCAAAAACTATCAGACCCCCACTCCCTTCCTCTTCATTTCCTCACTACTTCATCCTTTCAAACTTCATCATATCATAATTTCCTCTTTGTAATAATTCTCTCTTTCCTCTTTCTCTCATAATTTCATTTTCTCATAAATAATACAGTAGTGTACTATTTACTACTAGCTAGTTTTCTTATATAAATATTAGTAACATTAATGCTAGAAGAGTTCATAACTTCGTACTCTCCTTTTTGTTCAGGAAAATGGCTTCCTTGACGATTCTTGTAATTGGGTTTCTCTCACTTGTCTCTTCTGTTAATGGCTACTATGGAGGTTGGTCCAATGCTCATGCAACCTTTTATGGAGGTGGTGATGCTTCCGGCACGATGGGTATGCCTCGCTCTATGATTTTGATTTAATCAACCAAACGGTTGTTAGCACTATAAAATATTCATAATGTACTCCTTCATTCGTTACTTATTTTCATTAGACAAAACTGCATGATGACTATTTCGGAGTGCCAATAACAGCAGCTCTGTCTAATCACTTATGGTAAAAGTAATACTTATACTTTTCTGCTATTTCTACTCTACTTATTTGGGCAAGCAATTAATTTTATAGGAGGGGCTTGTGGATATGGGAACCTATACAGCCAGGGTTATGGGACTAACACAGCAGCTCTAAGCACTGCACTGTTCAACAATGGCTTGACCTGTGGAGCATGCTATCAGATCAGGTGTGTGAATGATCCACAGTGGTGCCTCCCTGGCTCCATCATAGTCACTGCCACAAACTTCTGCCCACCAGGTGGCTGGTGCGACCCTCCCCAGCAACACTTTGATCTCTCTCAGCCTGTCTTCCTCCGCATTGCTCAATACAAAGCCGGGGTTGTCCCAGTTTCCTACAGAAGGTAAATTAAATCTTACACATGCATAATCCAGCAAAGTTTAGGGTTCTATCAAAAAATGTCTAGGTGTTATTAGTAGTGGAACCACTTATTATTACTATATTTTATTTTGTCAAGTTTCCGACTTGTTTTTCCGATGTGTTTTGTAGGGTTAGATGCAGGAGAAGAGGAGGCATAAGGTTCACAGTCAATGGACACTCTTACTTCAACTTAGTCCTTGTGACAAACGTTGGTGGTGCTGGTGATGTGCAATCTGTGGCCATCAAGGGCTCGAGGACTCGGTGGCAAGCAATGTCAAGAAACTGGGGCCAAAACTGGCAGAGCAATTCTTACCTCAATGGACAAAGCCTCTCCTTTCTTGTGACCACCAGTGATGGCCGCAGACTGGTTTCTTACAATGTTGCCCCTCCTAATTGGTCATTTGGTCAGACATATACTGGGAGACAGTTTCTCTATTAGTTAATTATATATCTCTTTGTGTGTGGTTAAAAAAGCTTGTTTTACTATTCCAGTTTGTTTAGCTACATGTGGTAAAAATGTAAGGGTAAAAGATGAAAAAGGTTTGCTTATAAGGTAAAAATGGAAAGGGTTTGCTTCAAAGTGAGTGACCTTTTTCATTAGATTATAGATTTATGAGTTTTTGCAGGTCATGGCTGGAATTATGCTGAAGCCTCATGGCCATATCTGCTAGAGAGAGAGAGAGAGAGAGAGAGAGATCTAGCTAGAGAGAGAATCTGTATGTAAGGCAGTCTGGTAGTGGAAATTTACCACCCGCTGTTAATTCATGAAGTTATGAATAATAAAAAGAAGAGGGGTTTTTTTTTAAGAATTACTACCAGATTAGCAAATGTTATAAACTTGGGCTGACTATTGCGCCCCTTTTAATTACATTCAACGCGGATATTAATCTAAACTACTCTAATATATGGACGAAATTCGAACAGTGTAAAAAGAGCATGGACACTGTTCTGACGAATTGACCTAGTCAAGATCTACAATTACATTCAAGATTATAACTGAGTGTAAAAGATGGAGCCTACTTTGTCTGAAAGAAAAATCTTTAACTTATGCCTCGAAAAAAGAAGGAAAACCCCAAAAGAGAGTACGTATATTTTGTCATGTATCATCCATTTTAAACGCTCAACTGTTAAAAACAAAAACAACAGAAAGTACGAATGGAATAGAACATGGTGTCTCCAATCTCCATTCATTCATTGAGTGGTTGAAAAGTGCTTTATGGGATAGAAGATTTTAACTCAGTTAGGTAAAAGTGAGGAATGTTTTTGGTGTAACAGATATGGAAGGCAAAGACACCGACACTATAACACATTAATGGAGCCAGTGCTCAAATAAGAGATAGGGATAGGGTTGGGGTTTCAAATAATTGCTGCAATTAATCTCTATGGGACTTCTGATTACATTTTTTTATTTGGTCCTAAGGTAGGTAAAAGTGAGGACTTCTGATTACAATTAATCTCTATAGGACTTCTGATCTAATACAAAAGGGAGATTCATGGCTGTCATCTCCTTATACTTATCACCACGTGACGTTTATATCATGAGAAGGAAATATATATCGGTTGTATGCTAATGTCTTAAATATATTGTATAGTGTTAATTTTAAACAATATATCCCTCATTGTATGCTAGGATTCCCAAATATATGTTTTTATGCTTTATTCTGAACACCTTCATTTATCTCGTAATTGCACTGGTAAGTTGTATCACATCAAAGTCACAACCACATTGACATCTAGGCAAGCTGTATGCAGAATGCAGATACCAAACTGCGATGCAAATTTTCAAGTCAGGACAACCACATTTGACATATATATATAGCTCGAATCTTTTGGAATTTTTGGTGCTTGCAATTTTATAAAGTCCAAGGAAAAACACTTATCCCGTGACTTGTGGGAGATAGAACCGGTTACGCGGCAGATTTTCTCACGGCATTAGCTGTGGCGATTTTAGACTTAGATTTGGGGTAACTACTTGATCCGAATTTGGAGTGCATTGATGATTAGTTTGTAGGTCCTTATGGACTTATGGTGCGTGATAGTAAAAGGGCACCTAATGTTTCATCAAACTGTGTGAGCCAGCTCACCAGCTGGTTGGTTGCATGACATGTATGGCCATCAAGATCACAAAGCCGATAGTGTTCCACTGATCATCAATGCCAGCAACATGCAACTCCCAGAAATGCTAGAATTAACTGTGCGTTGTGATCGGATCTGACCATGCTTATAAAATCATAAAATAACAACGTCCAAAGCCGACTCACACGAGCATGCGCAGCTGATCTAACAGTTTCCCATTCAACACAACTAATGGCCCTTATTTTAAGTAGAGTGGACTGATTTTTTTCAAAGACTTGTTGGTTGGGACTTGACCTTTGACTCAAGTGTAGGAGGGATTTTCGGTGTGTCCAGAATACAAGGTAGTACACCAAAGTCATTATACAAGTGGAGGATACTAGTGTAGAATTATCAGAGAGACGGGCCATACGGCCCACTTCCAAGAACACCGATACTGTCCCCAACTTGGTAATTACCATCTGCACAATCTGTCAGGTGTGGAGTTTTATCATAAAAGACCTCGGTGTTAGTTAGAGTGGAGTTATGATATTTAAACCATTACTTATCTTTAAGTATGGACGATGTGGGATTCAACAACTAGACAATAAATTTTTTCTTCAATTATATAATGACATGTGATGTACCACCCCGTGTCTAAGCATACTGAAAATTTTCTCCAAGTTCAAGGGTATTCTTAAGTACAACTAGCGGTATATTCCTTTATTGATATCTCTCGAATAAATGCTACATGTAACACGTGTTGGGAGAAATATTAATAAAAAAAATGTTGTTTTCACACATTTTTTTTTAATTTCTCATATACTACTATTCATTTATCACCATTGAATTGAATAAATCAAACAAAATCTATGAATTGGATTAAACAGGGACCCTTGTGTTGGGATATTTCATGGGTCCAATTTGATACATGAGGTCTATTTGATGGTAAGTGGCGTGCAGATGAAGTGGTCTTCGGGATTGATGCAAGTGGGCTTAAGCCCATAAAATGGTGGTATACTCTTACAAATTCAGAGCCCAACCCAATGTTAGCAAAACAAAAAGAAGCAAAAGCAGAATCCAATAAAACTGAATCCAACGGCGACAAAACTTGGATGCAGAGCGTCATAGCAGCAATGCCCAATCTAAAACTCTCAAGAAACTCACACCTGCCATATGTATTCAAACCAAAGCTCGTACCCGCCTCCATTGACGACCCCGTCAAGCTTTTGAAGAAAGCAGCCGATACCAAGAACTTACGAACAGGCAAAACAATCCATGCCCATCTCATCGTTTCCGGTGAACCTTCCAAATCCGTTGATATATTTCAAGCAAACTCTCTCGTCAACTTGTACGTAAAATGTGACCAAGTTTCAATTGCGCGCCACCTGTTTGATTGTTTGCCCAAGAGAAATGTGGTTTCTTGGAGTGCCTTGATGGCGGGGTATTTACACAATGGGATGGCATTGGAAGTTCTTGGCTTGTTCAAGACAATGGTTTCGGTGGACGGGTTGTGCCCGAATGAATACATTTTTGCCACTGTTCTTTCCTCTTGTTCTGGCAGTGGGAGAGTTGAAGAGGGGAAGCAGTGTCATGGCTATGTGTTGAAGTCCGGGTTGCTGTCTTATGAGTATGTTAAGAATGCACTTGTTCACATGTATTCGAGTTGTTCGGAAGTGGGATCGGCTATGAGGGTTTTGAACACTGTGCCAGGTGGTGATATCCTTTCGTATAATTCAGTTATAAATGGGCTTTTAGAACATGGGCATGTAAGAGAAGCAATGGAAATGTTAGGCATGATGGCAAGCCAGTGCATGGATTGGGATAGTGTTACATACATTACTGTTTTTGGCCTTTGCGCCCATCTTAAGGATTTAAGATTGGGTTTGCAAGTTCACGGACAAATGTTGAAGAATGATATAAAGTGTGATGTTTTTCTTAGCAGTGCAATGATTGACATGTACGGGAAATGTGGTAAGGTTTTGAACGCAGTGAAAGTTTTTGATCGCTTGCAAGAACGGAACATAGTCTCTTGGACGGCAATCATGGCTGCTTATTTCCAAAATGGGTATTTTGAGGATGCATTAGGTGTATTGTCGAAAATGGGAAATGAAGACATTCTTCCAAATGAATATACTTTTGCTGTCTTGCTTAACTCGAGTGCAGGTTTGTCTGCGCTAAGACAGGGAGACCTACTACACACCTGTGTTGAGAAGTCGGGTTTCAAAGACTATGTCATTGTTGGGAATGCTTTGATCAATATGTATTCCAAGTGTGGCAACATTCAAGCAGCAAATGTAGTTTTCTTGGATATGACATGTCGAGACTCTGTTACCTGGAATGCAATGATATCTGGATTCTCCCATCACGGGCTTGGCAAGGAAGCACTAAATGTGTTTCAAGACATGTTGGCAGCAGGAGAATGTCCTAACAATATTACTTTTGTAGGGGTTCTCTCTGCTTGCGCGAGTTTGGGTTTGGTGCAGGAAGGATTCTACTATTTGAACCAGTTAATGAAACAGATTGGCATTGAACCTGGCCTAGAGCACCATACTTGTATTGTGGGGCTCCTCAGCAGGTCTGGACAACTTGATCAAGCTGAGAAATATATGAGGACTATGCCAGTCAAGTGGGACATTGTTGCCTGGCGAACTTTGCTCAATGCTTGTCATGTACATAGGAATTACGGTTTAGGTAAGCAAGTAGCAGAGGTTGTTGTGCAAATGAACCCCAATGATGTGGGAACGTATACGCTATTGTCAAATATGTATGCCAAGGCAAGGAGGTGGGATGGAGTTGTAAAGATTCGGAAATTGATGAGGGAAAGAAACATCAAGAAAGAACCTGGGGTGAGCTGGGTGGAGATAAGAAATACTACCCATATCTTTGTTTCAGATGATAACATGCATCCAGAGTCCAGTCAGATACATGAAAAGGTCGGGGAATTGTTGGCCAAGATTAAACCATTGGGATATGTACCAGATATTGCTGCAGTACTACATGATGTGGAGGATGAGCAGAAGGAAGATTATCTTAGTTATCACAGTGAGAAGTTGGCTATAGCATATGGCCTCATGAAAACGCCTACAAATGCACCCATTCGTGTTATTAAGAACCTGAGGATATGCGATGATTGCCATGCTGCCGTGAAACTTATTTCAAAAGTCACAAACAGGTTGATAATTGTTAGAGATGCCAATAGATTCCACCAATTTCAGGATGGGAGATGTTCTTGTGCTGATTACTGGTGATAACGGTGAAACCTTTAATCAGAGTGGATTACCACAGAAGAAACATCTTATGTGTCATAGAGATTACTCCATGACAACCTAAGCATTCTGAGCTTTCTTTGCAGAGGTCCATGCTATGTAAGTACTAAATAGTTTATTAAAAAGATTATGAAATTCACGCTCCTATGCAATTTTTTTCAATGGCTAAAGATTTTGATTGAGTGTCTACCTTTCAGGTGAATAAATCGGTTTCACATATAAATTGGGAACTAATCTTTTTTGCACTCAGACGATCATCTATCAGAATTGGAGCTCAGGTACTTTGTTTTATTTAAGGGAACTTTAACGAAAAGTTTTCGGTGGTGTTCACTTTAACGAAAAACCATATTTTTACACTAAAAAGTCAATCCTGATACCATTCACTTTACCCTTTATTTTGTCCTTATCGTTAAAACTCAAAGTTTTCAAGTCCTTTAATCATTTGTCAGCTTCCGTTGCAGATTCTATTCAATCAGAACAGCATTAAAGTTTCTTGTATAGTATCTGTTAGAAGTCAAATAAGGGTTCTTTTTGTTCAAGTTTTCATTAGTAAGAAAGAACTATACTAAGACGTTAAAGTACAGAACACAGATGCATGAAATCTTATAAACTTAATATAGAAGAAAAAAACGATTCAGCCAAAGCTGGCCTCCATAACTTTTACAAATTCATTGAACCCTATCCTTCCATCTCCGTTTTCGTCAAAGGTCCTGATCATTTTCTGGCAGTCTTCTAGCTTTGATCCTTCCTTTAACCCCAATATACAGAGAACTCTCTGTAACTCCCTTGCATCGATAAACCCATCTTTGTTCTCATCAAACACGTCAAAAGCTTCTTTCACTTCCCCCAAGCTCGGCTCCTTCTCATCAAACAGCCCTGAAAGCTCATCGGAACTAAACGTCTCCGACAGTTGCTCACCTTCTGGACTGCAAAAAATTCCCAAGTCTCCCATCACCATATGCACATCTTCTCCTCTCAAACTCCCATCATCACCTCTCTTCTCAAAGGTCATCTGTGATCGCCTTGGCTCAGAAGCCAACTTCTTCTGATCCAAAACCTTTGTCGAGTTACAACAACTCTCTTGGGATTGGAGGAGAATAGACTGAAGCCTTGAAAAAACACTCTGAACTCTACTTAAGCAGTTAGAAATCGCGTGCAACAAGATTGCATCGATCAAAACGAAGAAGGGTAATGTGTTAGAGTTAGAATCAGTCGACGACGATGTCTTCTCCATTGTAATACAGTAGTATAGGCTGAAAAGCATGGATGTTGGATATAAACAGCAGAAACTAGAAAACCAAGTTAGAGATCTCTAAGTTTGACAAAGCTAATACAGAGGGAGAAAAGATTAGGGTATTGATTTACATTAAGGATCGTACTTGTGGAGGGAAAGATAGGAGGGGAGGTGTTTTATAGGGACCAAAGATTGAGTCTTTGTGTTTGAAGCCATCAAATCCGAAGTGGTCAAGCCCCGCAATATCAAGGAAGTTGCTTGTGAGTTGCTGATGCAGGTCTTTGGGAAGAAATGGTGGAAAGTTGATGGAGAAATGATCACCTCAGAAATTAAGAAAGCTAATAAAAAAGACTTGACAATTTTGAGTTTTAACTATGAGGACAAAATAAAGGGTAAAATGAATAGTATCAGAATTGACTTTTTAATGTAAAAATATGGTTTTTCGTTAAAATAAATAGTACCGGAAGCTTTTTGTTAAAGTTCACTAGATATTAGCCATTTGGTATAATATATGTTGTAAGGAAGTTTCTTTGTTTTTTGTTGGAAAGAGATGTGGTGGGTCCGGCTGGACTGCATTTCTTTAGTCTGTGTCCTTTTGGTGTATGTGGAGATTGTGTGTTGGGGAATCAGACGGCTGGTTGACTAGTTAATCAAGTAGGAAATAGAAAATGAAAAGAAATCTCCTGAAGTGGGTTTCTTGGAAATGAGGGTTTGGTTAGGGCGGCTGTTGGTTCACACTATTTGCCATTCAATTTCCGTGCGCTGATTTTTTTAAGAAAAGTAGTTGCTCATTTCCTTGAAAACAACTCTTCCTACTTTCCTGCTAATTGGGATATAAAAATGTGTTGACAAATGAGTTATTTTTGCATATTTTTCAACTTGCGATTTTATATAATGAGCATGCTTACCAGCTAATTGCAGTTGATAAATTTTTCTTTTGTGTTATTTTCTTTATTCTATGCAATTTGCAAAGGAAATGATATTTGCACGCTTTTTTTCTCCATCTGCGAACCATGTTTATTTTAGTCAATTGAGACTCTTTTTCAAATATTTTAGGGTGGTTTTACTTTTCCCATTTTTCTTAAGAGAGATTTTTTAGTATGCCAGAAGCACTGTTTGGTCCATCAATTAGTTAGAAAATTGAAAAAAAAAAAAATTGCAACCAGTTGTTATAACATTTGGTGTACCAAGTCATATTCCCTGCACGCTGAAAAAGCAAATGTTATATATGTGAAAAGTCAAGTATGGACTCCTTAGGAAATTTTAAGTTACTTTATTTGTTGGTAAAACTGCAAAAGTTGTGGAAATTGTAATTTGAGTGTGGCCTTGGAATTTTGAAGTTTCAAAGGCAATTTTCCATGTTGATATTTAGTCGGTGCACATTCCGCACACGTCGGCTTTTCTAACGTGCGAGAAGGATCCAGTAGTTTTTACGTTCAATCAGGTTCAGGCCTCCTCTTTATTTGGGCCTGAGGCCCAATATATAGGCCCAGTAGCTATTGGTTCAAGGACCCTACTGCCAATTTCTCAAAACCCATATCGCCAAACATGATAAGACGTCTACCACTAAAAGTCCCATACTTGTTGGATTGACGCGATGAGTTTTATTCGAGTGATATTCTAATAATCTAAAGTATGAAAAGGAGATTCGAATTTGAAAGTCGAGGAATATTTCTCTTTCTGAACAAACAATAAAAAGTCTAATGTTGAGATTACATTTGGCAAACTAGTCGTGTTCATATTGTTTGCGTGTCATACCCGTTATCTTAAAGGATCATGTCATGTCAAACTTATCATCTTAATGAGCTCTTAACAGGTGACCTAATGACGATCTGGTTCGTTAACATGTAGTGTCGTTTCATATCGAGTTAATGGGTCATGCAAGAAATTGTTATGTTTAATCTAGACTTTGCAAACGAGTCGTGTTCGTGTCATTTACCAGTCATACCCGTTATCTTATATGGTGACCCACTGATTCATTAACATGTTCTTCAAGTGACTCGATAATGTCTCAGTTGTTAACAAATTGATCCGAAACATGTTATTTTCATATAATTTCATGTCAAGTTAACAAATCATGTAAGAAATTATCATACCCGTTATCTTAACTATCCACTTTTAGCTTATTTCTTCATCAGAATCAATGTCAAATATCCTCGTTATTTGCTCTTTTCAGCAAAAAGGTCAACTTCTTTTATACTTATCCATCAATATTCATCACTACGTCATTAGAGTGTAGACGTAAAATTATTGTATTCACTCTATCATTCATAACATTTTTAACCAACAAAATAAAAGCAAAGCATACACATTCAAATTATAACCGTTTCAACAATTTTTCTTCAATAGTAGAAAGCACGAAGCGTTACAGAATATGAACGACTGAAATTGAATCGATACTGGAAAAAAAATTGACAAATAGCACAAATGCTCAAAGAAAAAAAGGACATGGTAATTGGAAATTACCATTCAGAACTAAAATTTAGAGAGAAGACACACTTGGTTGGACAAAAAACCTGAACTAATGAAACGATTCACATTTCACCATGAATTTAACTAATAAAAAACTAAAAAGTGAAAACTAAAGAACATGACTTTATATTTCTTGCCACAAAAGTTTGATCATCTTAGTTGGGCTGAGGGGGAGGGGTAAAGATATACCCTGTTCTCGGGTTCACATTCGGCTCTGGATCTGCATAATCCATCACTGTGATCATCTTCCTGGATTTTCTATGATTTTCCTGAGAAACAAACAGAAAATTGATTAATCTTCAGCCTCCAAAATAAAGTAAAAATTTGAAAAGTACCCAACAAAAGTGAAGGGACAATGACTTGCCTTTAAGACTAGAACTGAAGAATCTTCACCAGTCTCCATCAGCTTTCTCCCAAATCCTTTAAAAACAAAACCAAATTCAGAATCCACCTTTCGGGAATAAAAAAAATATTGGAATATGATTTCCGCACGCTCCTTTTCTACTTCTGCGCACTACTTCAGGACAAGAAAATGAGTGTGCGGAAATCAGTTCTCGGAATATAAAGTGCTGCAATGAAACAGTATAAACGTTAGTGTGAGTTGCTTACCGTGAGAGAAAAAAAGAGCGAGAAGGGAAGAAACTAAGAGAAATCTCAGAAACCATCGGCGACCCATCTTTTCCTGCAGAATTCTGGGAATTGGGTAGCTCTCAGAGTTCTGAAAACGACTTGGGATTTGATAAGGTTTGAGGAAGAAATGCCGAAAGGCTGGAGCTTTTGAGTTTCCAGGAAACCGACTTATGAGCTTTCAGATCTGATCACAAGAGAGTTAAATTTGGAGAGTAAGGAGATTATTGGTAAATTATACGTTGAAAAAATATATGTATGAGGAGATTATTGGCTGGGGATAAAGGTGCACGGAGGTTGATACTCTCAAGAACCCTAGTTATACTCAACCATCTGAGGAGGTCAGAAATTATGCTTTACTGCCCGAAATTAAAAGAGAAATATAGAGAGGACACTATCTACTATAGAAATGATTCTTTCGAAGTGGGATAGATTATTTGATATCTCACAATTTAACGTTAATTGTTAATGTTATAAAAATTATACCAAAAACATAAAAGGTTAGAGAATTTATAAAGAATATCACTTTTAAAATAATTTCTTTAGCATTTCTCTTTCAACACTAATCGAGGGAATTGAATATCCCAACTGTAACTCACTAAATCTTTCTAGTACTATTTTTTTTTTTCTAATATTTGTAAAGCAATGATATTTATTAATAAACTTTAACAGTGTATCTGACGATTAGTGGACAAAATTCGCATACACAATTAAAAAATTTGGACACTGAAATTTTGTATAACCCGTATTGGAGCTCACGTGGTTCAAAATATGGTATGATTTGGTTATTTTGAAAATAAAAAAAATCATTTTATAGGAATTATTAAGGTTAATCACTTTCCTCTATCTAGTCTTTATAAAAAAATATGCTAGAAAGACCTTATTATTCGCACCATATTTATTGTATTATATTTCTAATATGCTCAATTTTTATTTAAAAAAATAAACAATGTAATACAGAATAATTGTCATTAAAGTTTGCTTCTCCAGAACTAGGAGCTAAAATCGAAATTACTAACTAATCGAAGCAACCCCCGGTGCAGATCAAATCAAGAACTCGTTTCTTCTTCGAGCTAAATCCCCCTACTCTGTTTAACGTCCTGATATTTCTTTGCGGAACAATTTTGGGATGATAATCAAAAGACATCAGAGGCAACAAATCCTAGGCTCCTTGCTACAGGGAAAAGAAAATCCCAAAACAGCTGCTGTGAGAGTACTCAAATTCTAATAATTAGGACATTGGGATTATACACAATCTTTTTTACTTAATTCTGAGTTTAAATCTTCTGCACTTGTTTTGTTTATGGTTATCTCATTGATTGATATATGTTAAAAGTATGACAATAAAAGGAAGAATGATTAAGCTTATTAACACATGCCAATTAATTATAAAGACCACACAAAATAAGTACAGAAGATTTGAACTCAGAATTAAGTCAGTGAACTGAATAATTAATCAAATTAATTAGCTTCATACAACCCGAGACACTAGACAAAAAAAAAAAAAAAAAACCCTGAGACACTGTGAAAGTTGACTTCTTTTATCTGTTTTCAATTTCAAGAGATTAAGGGCTGGTTTGGTATTGCTGTGCTTTGAAAAAAAGTTGCTTCTGCTGTGCTGTGAGAATAAGCAGCTGTGAAATAAAGCAGCAGAGTGTTTGGTAAACTTTTTTGTAAAAGTGCTTTTGAAAAAAAAAACAGTATTAAAGTGTTTAGTAAACTTTTATGTAAAACAGATGTGAAAAAAAGCCGGTTTTTCAAAGCTAGGTTTTGCAGCTTCTTGTTTTTGGCTTTTTTTCATCCAAAACTGTGAAAAAAAGCTGAAGCTGAGTGTTTACCAAACACAAAAACAGCTCCCAGCTTTTTTTTATAGCAGCTTTTTTCAGAATCACCTCAGTACCAAACCAGGTCTAATTAACATGGATAAGTTTGCTTATTATTAGTAAGCTTCTGAGGTAGTGAAAGGAAATGGAGATTAATCCTTCATACGATCACCATTAAACCTTAAAATATTAGTGATTGCAAGTGGGATTATGGATTTTAATCAGTTCCACACGTGTTAACCCACATTAATGCCCCATGCTTAGCCCCTTCCATTTTTAATCTTCTCCACCGTTGCCAAGGTTCTTCTTTGTTCTTTAAGCCTTTCACTTTCTTAAATCTACTTAAAATATGGTGGAGAATGATGGAAAATGACTTCCATGTTAGGGGAATATGTCAATGTAGTTGTATCAAGTTAATCATGCAATATCATTCGGTAAAGTTAAAACATATGCATGGTTGTTTTGAGATACTATCTCAATAACATGATCATCCAGACCTACGTCAAGTCAATGTTAATTAAACTTAAATTTCTCATAATTAAAAGGAGGAAGCCATTGGTGTTTCATCTAATAAACTCTATATATTTCTTGCTTTCCAGGCAAAGTGAAGCTTCGACCTCCCTCTCAGCGGATTGGTTTACTGTTTACAGCTTAATAGCTTGGAAAGAACCAGACAACACATAGTACTCCCAAATGAGTTGACTTTACAAGTCACAAATCTCAATGATCTCTAATCAACACTCCAAAGCTACCTAATATATTAGTAATATCATATAAATATGATCTCGAAAATATTAAGATCAATTGTTCATAAGCGATTTAATTATGACAATCATGTTTGAGAGATTTACAAAATCAGGTATTCTCGCAAGAGAATGTACCCTTCTATGTACCATTCGACTTCATGTAAGTGAATGTATGTAATAGGGGTGGGAGCTAATAACTGATATAACAGAAATATAGTTAGAAGGGTATTATTGTAATTGGAATATATGGCTATATAAGGGATTGTATAGCTAGTATTTCATTAAGTTCATTGTGTATACATTTTATCCATTCAATCAATACAATCTTTCTAGTTTTCTCTCTATCATCTTTCTTTTCCCTTGTACCAACTTTATATTTTGCAATGTAGTTAACATGGTATCAGAGCCACCAAGGCTCACGTCATGGATCTTGGTGGTCGATTCCTCTTCTATCTTTCTTCATTACTTTCTTTCGTTTCCGCGTATTTTCTTATTTTGTAATACAAGAGCTCTTTCTTCCCTGTTTCTTTTCTTGAATCTCTCCTCGACGCTCTCCAAATGCGGAAGCACAGTTCCCACCAGATAATCCTTGCCTCCGCAGTCGTGGAAAAACGGGTGCTTCAGCAGCGCCTCTGCCGCCGGCCTCTTCTCCGGGTCCCGATCAAGGCAAGAAGCCATCAAGTTCTTGAAAGCCGCAGAGTATTTCTGGTTCCGGAACCTGTTCTTGATCTTCAGATTTTGATTCCCTGATAATAGCGGCAAGCCAGATAGGGGAGGGCCGCCCAGAGCCAATTCCAGCGCCGTGATCTCAAATGCCCAGATATTTGCCTTGCCTTTCTCGTCGATCTTTCCTTTTCCCGGCTCCACATTGTCAGCTGCGCTTTCACTCGACGATGAAGAGGGTTTTGACTCGGCTGTGATTGTTGCAATTGTTGGGTTGAGTGTTCTGGTTTGGAGATTTCTCCACCGACGCCTCCACCGCCTCCAAGAATTATAGTTCTCTGCCACTGTCCATCTTCTGGGTAAACACAATCCACAAACACCCTTTGACACCAATCTTCAGTCCTTGAGGAACTGGATCTATTGTCAAATCTTGAAATAATTCTCTCTTCTTGGAGAGTTCAAGGAGCGCATGTTGCTAAGTTCGGGCACCAACTGCTCCGCCATTAGAGACGACAAAGATGAAATCTTGAAGAATGAAAGTGGGTCAAGCTTGAAGTTCTTATTAGGTTCTTGATTTCTGGTTTTCACAGTGCATATAACCTGTTTGATTAAATATTTCAGTAAGAGAATGTTCACTATGTTATTCATCTTTCTTGTGAATCTTCTCTGGGATCAGTATTTGTGATATTTAGGGTATTTGGATTCAAGAATATTGGTCATTGCTGGATTGTGCATTTCTTGTGAATGCTGCATGTTGACTTCATCATAAAACTGGGGTGAACGGTCAGATGTTGGTCTAGGACTGGTAACTGCAGCATCGCTTGGTGTTCGTGCGAGTAGGATTGCTGGTTGTATCTTTAGGGTGTTCATTGTAGAATTACTCAACAAATTTTGCAGTATCCGATTCTTGTCTCTCTACTTCACTAATTTTCTGCAACTCTGTTAGGAGTTTTGTGCAGTAATTTTCCCTTATCTCAGCCTATAATGTCAAGTCTAACCAGCTCAGTTGTTAGCATGAATCTACAGTAAGTCCGGTTATTCGATGAAGTTAGAAGAAGTTGTTAACGGTAAATCCCACGAAGGGTAATCCCATGTTTTGAGTAGGTAAATCCCACGAAGGGTAATCCTACATAGATGTTGATTTTCAGTTGTTGAAATTGTTGAAATTGTGCAGGCCGATGCCATTGTTCAAAGAAGTTGTTTTTTGGTAAAATCCACAAAGGGCGATCCCGTGGTGCTATAGTTCAGGCCGATGCCACACTATAGTTTGTTAATTTTCTGTTTTTTGTAAATATTAAAGGCCGAAGCCAAGTTGAATGAGATTGTTGACGGTAAATCCCACGAAGGGTAAACCCGCAAGACATTGTTATAACCGGCGTGAGGGTGTGCTACAACTCCTTAAAGAAGGAAATTCTTTGTGAAGGTCCTGTGAGAGGCAGAGGAATATTGGTTTTTTGGATAGAGAGATTGTATCTGCAATATGTTTGTTTGAAAGGATGATACAGGGTTCAGTTTGGTCGTCTTCTTCCACAAGTTCTGATAACAGGAATCATCACAAGGATGCTCGCAAGGAGAATGAGTATAAGAAAGGATTAAGGCCAATCCTCTGGCTTTCCCCAAGCTTTCCATTACAAACAGAGGACCTGTTGCCATTACTTGATATTTTAGCAAATAAGGTTACGGCAATTCGTCATTTGAGGGAGCTGCTTACAACTAAGCTTCCAATGGGTACATTTCCAGTCAAGGTTGCTATCCCAGTGGTTCCTACTATCAGAGTAATTGTCACCTTCACAAAGCTTGACGACTTACCACCAATGGATGAGTTTGTAATTCAAGATGCACGTCACCAGTTTGCAGCAAATCCAAGGTTCCAAAAAGGGTCCAGTCACAGTGGCTTAGTGTCAACAACTCCAGCTCAGTCTCAAATACCTGGCTAGCTCAAACTTCACTTGGATACTCCAAGTTTAGTTTGAGGGGGGGTAATAACTGATATAACAAAAATATAGTTAGAAGGGTATTATTGTAATTGGAATATATGGCTATATAAGGGATTGTATAGCTAGTATTTCATTAAGTTCATTGTGTATACATTTTATCCATTCAATCAATACAATCTTTCTAGTTTTCTCTCTATCATCTTTCTTTTCCCTTGTACCAACTTTATATTTTGCAATGTAGTTAACAGGAGCGTGGACAAACCGACTACCTGTATTGAAAGTTTTTCTCCTCAACCTCAAACAAATTTCCCTTTACGAATTTAACCACAAACTGATAACAAAAGGAAAGGGGGGACCAAGAAAGCTCACATGCATGGGGTCCCAACTCCAAGACCAGCAACCTCGAGCCATCCAAAAACTGGTGGTCAACCTTTCTCCAAAAATACCCTAAGCCTAAAGTATCACAAAATGTTCTTTTTTTGCAGTCACACATTTTACTTTTGAAGATTTTGGTTGCCACGTCCCAAAACGTGACATGATTTACTCCCAAGTACAAATCCAACTATATGTTGCGTGGTTTCGAATTTCTTTTTCATGATATCTTGCTTTCCCTTGCCTTTTGTTCTACATGCTTTGCTGTATTGCATTAAAAGATGAACTTGGTGTCTTTTGGTTTGAATGGAAAGTGTACTTGGCCCTTCAGTTCAGCATGTCTGGAACACGGACACATATGTCATATATCATTATACAAGTGGAAAGACACTTAAAAATAAACTTTATTCTACTTGTATAATAGCATATAACGCACCGTCCGTGTTCTGAGCACATTAAAATATCTCTCCATCTACTAACATGGTGATCTCTAGTCTTTTCTATCCTCAAAATAGCTGAATCCCACATTCTATGAATAAAATTTACATGCAACTATAATGCAACAAAAGTGGTAACTCACATCATAAGCTGGCACATACAATGATATTACTATTATGGTGCCACAGTTCCTGTAAATTTCTCTCCAACCGCATCCCGCACGCGTCCCGCATCCTCAATCATATTGTTAATTATACTAGAAAAATGGCCAACATATGTATTACTATTCATCTCAGATTCTTTAAGTCAATTATGCCATTGACTTCCTTTCATTCCAATCGGTCATGTTTACTTAACATGAATGAAAGAAATCGTGAATCGAGAAACTTGGGAGTATGAGAAGTAAGGAACGAGAATCAAATCAACTACTCCAACTTCGTTGACACATTTCTAGTTTCGAGAGTATTTGAGGGCGAGCCTTAACACAACAAAAATGTCGATCACGAGTTCAAGCCGTGAAAACAGCCACTTTGTGATTGAAAAGTTATGGTTCAAGTCATGAAAACAATATCTTTGTAACAACAAGAGTAAAACTCTGTACGATAGACGTTCCCCCAACTCTTGCAAAGCGAGGAGCCTTATTTGCTCAGCGTCGCCCATTAAGTGGATATAAGTTATATTAACAAAAAAATAAAAACCTAGATCTTCAATTAAAAGCACAAATGAAAAGGAAGTTTTTCATTTGAATCCCCAAAGTTATTTAAGTACATATTTGGGATTATGCTACACAAACCTGAACTCTTCGGGTTCTCAATTTTACATGTAAATATATGTACAAGAACTCAAGCAAACCGTCTAACTCAAAATACATACGTTGCAAATATTCATAGTAGCACTCGCAGGGGAAAAATTAGTGGCTATTTCAGCTTAAGGTAAGTTGGCTCCCAGCTCCTAATTAAGTGAAAAGGCCGCAAAATCCTCCTCTCATGTTCCTCCATTGACGGCTTTGACATTTGGTTTTGTGGCCGAGGATGGTTAATCAACTAGACTGCTGGGCGTAGAAAGGCGGTGTCATATTGTGTGGAGCAGTTGAGCTTTGCTGAACTGTTAGAATCACTTGAAGCAAACAAGAAGTTTAAAATAAGCTACCGATTTTACGAGCTCTCCTGGAAATTGAGTGATCTAGACAGCGCCGCTGGATTGGCTTGTAAGACCGGAGAGGCATCGGAGGGATGATTCTTTTGATCGCCCTTTGACTGGAAGGCCTTGAAGAGTCCCCCGCTGCTAACTGAATCAGCCTTATCATTCTTAATCCCCAATGTTGCCCATATAGAGCTTTTTGCAGCTTCTCCAGGGTCATCAATCCTCAAAGTTTTTGGAATCCAAAGGTTTTTCTCGGCACTCTTTTCTTTTGGTGGCTCCTCTTCCTCAGAGCTATTTTGTTTCATGGTGTTCTCTTCCCTCGAATGTTTCCCCAGGGTGGGAGAGTTGGGACCAGAACTTGGAGCACTGTTGTTTAAAGATGATGGCGGAGGAAGCCAAGGGATATTCCAAGGGCCTTGCACAGCACAACCCCAATAAGCTGCTGCAGGGTAGAAGGGCATAGGATAACCTGGAGGGCAGAATGCAAGTGGTGTGACGGGAGAGCTCCATTGGGAGGAGTTCCAAGGGTAAGGCCAAGGAGCCCCAGGAAAGCATGGTACTTGAGGTGGGAAGCCCTGATAATTCTGCAATACTTGCTCTTGTGATCCAGATTTGCACGCTTCATCCTTTGAATTTGAATCTGTCACCGTTGATCCAGTCAAATGATCATCTCCATTTACTCCACCTCCATAAGACGCTGGAATCCTCAATCCTCCAGGTTTCTGAAATCCATTACGCGTACAGTTCTGTATATTTTTATCGGCTAGATGAAGGACAGAAGCCATTGATTCACAGAGGGGCATATCCCCGCAAAATGTTAGGACAGTACCATTCGGTTTTACTGAAGGATGGTGAACTCCATTGAGAACATCAGCTTGAGCATTCGGCATAGCTTCAGAGACTGTTATGTGGCGATAGTGAGAAGCAGAATTCTTATTCTTACGACGACCGGCACCCACAGGCACATTCCTCATTGTCCCACCAGCTGTCCAGTATCTCTGGCAGTTCTTGCAGAAGTGCCGGGGTTGGTTGACATTGTAATTGTTGTAGTAACAAAACTTAGTGTCCATACTATTACAGCGGGGGCATGGAAGTATTTTATCTGGTTTCTTCAGGGTCTTATCCTGCGCATTACTTGTCTCACTCTGTTCTTCTTCAGTCTTCTCTGTCTTTAATGTGGCATTCTCCTTCTCAACAGGTGATTCAGGGTTTACACCTATTATGGATGCCGCATCTGGATTTGTCAACTCTTCCGAAGATAATGTCGTGATTCCATTTTCCTGTTTCGCCTGAATTGGTTTTTCTCCTAATGTGTGCTGATTGATCAAAAAAATTAAATGAGAAGATGAGTTTCAAAACTGTCTTACTAAAATATAAACAAAACTATTGCATTCATCCTTTATGTCTACTGTGTTACTAATGCATACAAAAAGAGTCTGAAACCGATCTATGTTGAAAATCAAACTCCAACGCTTAAAAGAAAACACGACGTAAAGGTTCCTGAGGTGAGGACTTGCCAATACATAAGATTATGTAATGAGTAAAATAGCACCGGATATTCATATGTCATCCGAGTAGCGCGTTGGCCATGGGAAAGTATTATAAGCAGGCAGGCTGAAGTAGAGATCAACACTAGAAAACAGAAGTTTCGCCTCCGAATGCATCACGGTAGGAGGACAAAATGATTAGCTTGTTTGAGGAGTATTTTTCCAAATCTTTTCAATCCCCAAACGGAAGAAGCAAACAAGCTGTGTAAACTAGAATTCGATATCACCAACAGAAATGTAAAATACGCAAAGTTTCGAAACACAAGCTAACCCCAAACTGCCACAAATCATAAAGGAAATCCATTTATTCACACAAATTTCATTAAACCCTCGATTCAAATTTCAAAAGAAGCCAGAAATGAAAAACTGAGCAAGTGGGAAGCAGCCCCATTTGAAACAGGAAATTAAAGTTTCTTGCTTGATTAATCACCAGCAGAAAACACAAAAGGAAACCGAATAGCTTGAACAATCTTATTCCATTCACAAAAGCCAGCAATCTCCAAACAAATTCATAAGATTAAGAACACAGAGGCAAAACAAAAGCAAAAATTATGTTCAGAAAGCAATTGAAAAGAATCCCAGAAAGCCCCCAAAAGCAAAAACCAGAGTAGCATACCAAAAAGTCAACAAAAATCCTCCACAGAAAGCAACCCATGAATCCTTTCGAGCTTCCAAGCAATGTTCGAGACTAAAAATTGAAAATTTCGGATACCCAAATCCCATTACCTTGTTGTCATTGACCTCTTTCTCTTCCCGTTCTCTTTGGGTATTGACTTCGGACGAAGAGTTGGAGGAGGAGGCGGCGCGGTCCTGATCGAGAGTCTCTTCCGCGACAGTTCCGGACGACGGATAGGGCTCCGGACCTCCGGCGACTCCGACCGAGTCGCCGTCGGAGCTCAGCACCGGGATCGTCTTCCCGAAAAGCTTGATCGCTGGGTCCTTTGCTGCCTCCGACATTTTTGCTACGCTTTTCTTTTCCTTTCCTTTCCTTTTCTTTCCTTTATCCTTTTTTCACCAAAAGTTCGATTTCGAAGAGAAAAACAGAGAGATGGAGAGAAATCGACGAAAGATCTGACACGTTGTGTGCTCGCTGTGCATATGTGAAGAGAGAGAGAGAGAGAGAGAGAGAGGAGAGAGTGTGTACGTTCGTCGTCTTTCTCCTTCAGCTGTCTATGGAGGTGGTGCACCACGTCATATGGGGGGGGAATTCTGAGCCACAAGTTTACTTGTGGTTTTGAAAAAGATTTTTTATTCTGTGTTTTTTCTTTCTGTCTTTGCTTTTTGCCCCCCACGCCCACCCCATCTCCATCTACTTTAACACATCTTTTGGGTCATGGAAGAATAGTCTCATAAAGTTGGATCCAATTTCCATTAAGTCTTCAAATCCTGGCCTTTTCTATACGTCAATTATTCACGCGCACGAGCATGTAATTATTGATAAATTAATTGAGTTAACTATTCAGTTAAATTAAATTAAGCAAGTGCGTTCGTTATTCACTATTTAATCTTGATTACTGAACTTAGTGTTTATATATCTCTAAAAAATTTGTATTCACTTTAAATTTTTCTCTCTTTAGTTTTTAAAGATAGGATGATTACACTAAATTTATAAAATCTAGGGAGATAGAAATTTGAACTTGTATGTAGAAAATAAAGTATATTATTTTAATTAACTTTACTAAATTCAAGGTTACAAATATATTACATTAAAAACTAGCTTTCTTCCCCATTTCTATTAAATGAAATGTTGCTAATTGCCTAACCTCTTTAGACTTTTCTCAGCAAGAGGGAATTATTCAATTAAAAAAAGGGGAATTAGATATATCTATAAAAAAAATTATTAAGGGGAATCAAATGTGGCACCAAATTTATTTAATACAATTTATTTAATATAGTTATCATCTCATTGACATGATATTTGTATTAAATATATGTACGTATGATGGATTAGTCCTGAAATTAAATGTGAGTATAGTTTGATAGTTTGATAATGATACTTTGAATTTAGTCACAATACTTACATGTATTTAATATAATCATTATCTCGACAGTCGGATGATGATCATATGAGTATATATATTTACATAAATTATCTTTGACCGTCATACAATAATTGTAAGAAATACATGTAAATTATTGTATCAAATTCCCAAATTCTAAGATTTGAAATTCTACTCAATTTTAAGGACTTTAAGGTCAAATTATAGCGTAAACCGCAAAGTACATTTCTTTTTCCCTATTTTTTATTATAAAAAATGACGGAATTTCGCCTAGTCTTTGCCTTGTAGTTGCATAAATTGACGTAGAAAACCAAGTCTACAAATTAAATAATTAAATAATAAAAAGTATTTAGGCATTAAAAGTAGAGAAAAGGTGCCAGGTCAGACCATACTTTTAGTGGGCCCGCCTAAAAAGTAAAGCGAAAAGTCACCAAACGCCAACCCAATGATTCAGGTCCACTACTTTAGTCACACGTGTCTAGTGAGGTACACGTGTGAAGCATATCCTGGCCCTTGGGGCGAAGCGCCTAAAAGAATCTTCTGCCACAGGCTGTGATTTTCCCTTTCGAGATAGACATCTCTCCTGGAGCGCACACGTGTCCCCAACGAAAGCCGGATCATCTCTCTTAGTTTTTTCGTGTGACGCGTAGCCGTCTGATTAGATGGAATATAAATTTTTTTTTTTTTTATGTTTTTGGCTTTTTGCTAACCACATGTTAATTTATTTTTGTTTAATTTTTTATGATTGATTCTTTTGGCCTGAAATAAATATTGTGTTAAGGTTCGTTTTTATTTGTTTTTTTCATACTTTAATTTGTATTTTATTTGCAAAAAAAATGCATTTTTGTTTTGATCTTATCGTTTAATGATGAGATTAGGCACTCCTTAAACAAAAAAAGTTTGACTATAGATGAGATTGTCCACTAAGGAATATGAAAGGGCCAAAGCGTTTGTTGAAATTGTATCTGTAGCATAATTTTGGAGAACTGTTATTAATATTCTAAAAATCACACTTTACATTTCTCACAAGTATAATTTTCTTACTAATTATAGAGAGTTTGGAATGCAAAATGAAATTTTTGGAATGCCTATAACAATTCTTTAATTTTATTGTGATTAGTGTATTTGTTCATGTCATTGATGCTATCAATCTTAGTTGTGAAGTACCTCGCCAATTGACACTTTAATAAAGGAAATTCAGCGTGTGAATTGTTATTTTGATTTGGAAATAAGGAAATGGCGATGATAATTAATTGTCCATGGTAAAAAAAATTTGCTTCGCAGGCTCAAGTGGTTCCAACGCGTTGTGAAATTGCCTCGTAACTAATTCCTATAGTTTGAAAAAAAGAATTAGAGATCTCTTTCCTTAAAGAACCTGAATTTTTTATAATTTTTTTAATCTGATGGGCTTTTTATAAGTCTTGTAAAATGAAAAGTGTGAATCGGGCTTTCATGTTGTAAGATTTGATATTGGGCTTTTTGTTGAAAATAATTGGGCTTGGTGTCTGTTTGTAGTTTGGTCTACTAATTTGGGCGGGACAAAAGGAATTAATGATTCATGGTGCATAGATTTTGTGATGAGATGACCCCATCGGTTAGAGAAGCAGAATTTAAGCCTATTTCTAACCTTGTGCAACCTTGTGCAACATTTTGGCTTTTACCATTTTTAGGTAAAATAAAAATAAAGCAATGGTATTTGGAAAGAATAAATTTTTAAATATCGTAAAATTGTGGTTGCCAGGATGAGTTTTTTTGACTTGGTAGATTATGAGGTCAAGGCTGATAAATAAAGTACCATGAATCGTGAAGAACTTCTATACAACATAATGTTTAGAATCATTAAACGGTATTTTAAGCCAGTTATACTCTGTCATGCTTGAAAAATATAGTGTGGTACTACGAACGCAGCTACTTAGTTTAATCAATTTATGTGTTATCAAATATTGTTGTGGTATGGTAGTTTAATACAATATTGTTGTGGTACCACATGGTAATCATGTTGGTTTAATTGATTGGCTTCTAAAGCTTGATGTCTCAGATGGTGAGAGCCTCTCTAAGTTGAGTAAGGCTCTGTTAATTTGTTGGCAAATTTGGAAATATAGAAACAATGTGGTGCTTATGAATGGTAAATCTACATCTGCTAGAGTTCATTTGTTAGCGTCACATTATATGAAAATAAGATGGAAGCCAACGTGAGCTGTTCATTTGAAAATCAACTTTGATTGAGCTGTTATCAATTCCCAAGCAGTTGCGGGTTTTGTGATTGGCGGTTTCCTTTGACTCTATATCAATTCCCTGGAGATTGAAAAACATTATTGAAGACATTAAGTGGTTGGCGGTTTCTTTTGACTCTGTATCCTAGAAACATGTATCACGAAGGCAAACTTCTTTGGTTAGGACCTTGCCTTCCGTGGCAAAGAAAACTCTCTTATTTGATTGGAACGGCACTGGTTGTGATTACAGTCACACTATCTAATATTATTTTTTTTCTTGAGGAAAAAAAAAAAAAAAAAACACAACACATTCTCGTTTTGCACAACCTCTATGTTATGTTAAACCGTCTAAGTATGCGTAAAAATAAATTTTTAAATGTAACGATGGCATCGATACGGCTAAGTGTACCTTTCATGTGGTCTTTTTCACACAAATATCATGGGCTTTGAAAAGTAAAATCCAGCGCATTATAGTTGACCGGAAACATGACTTGACGTCAAGGAGAAGCACTCATCAAAAAGTCAAGAAGGTTAAGGGCAACACGGCTAATGGAGGATATGATGCGTCCATTTGGTTGAAAAATATGCCTATTGGCTTTCCCATTTCCCAACTCAAACGCGTAAATTCTTCATTTCGTTGTCGCTTCGTTCCGTTGTCGCTTGTTTTGGTATATTTCCCCACAAGGAAATGCATTTTTTCATCAAGGGAAACATATTTAATTCGATATATGAATATTAGAACGTATCAAAATTGCATATGTAGAAAACAAATTTAACATGTTGTATTATTTTATTTAAAAAAATGTTAGATTGTTCAATCGGTTTAGAAAAACTACTCATTCAAAGAAGATTATTTTATTCCTTTTATGACATGGTTACTTATTTGAAATGAAGATTTATGAATTGAGAAAGACTAATTTAATTCATAATTTTTGAAGTATTGGATAATAAATTTTAACGGGAAACTCATATTTTTTTCATTTTATGTATTAGTAAACAAAGGTCTTTCAACGTCTTTGAGGAATTGGGTCGTGGAGCATTCTTCGGAGGGATGTATGGGTGTGGCTAGTTTTAAATAGGCACGAGAAGAAGAAGGTGGGGCCCATATTACTATTATTATTAATTAGTTTATTTTAATTTTTTTTATCTTGTCATGTCATTTCTTAACATATTTTTTAACGAATGTCATACATAACAGATTTTCAAAGTAAAGTATTAGATTGCAATTGCACTCAAATTTAAAAGTACAAACTATAATTTACTTTGTAGAGAATCAAAACATTTTATGTTAAATTATGACCTCTCAAATAAAATCCTGGATTTGGATCCTCTCCTGAGCTAATGGAGAGAATCTTCCTGACCAATAATCGTGGACCGTTGGATTTTTATCCAATGACTACAATCATTATAACTTAAAAGGACTCTCTATTTGTAGCTGTTGAATAAAAATTTAACGATTCATGATGATTGGTCAGAAGGATCCTCTCCATTAACTCAAGAGAGGATCCGAATCCTAAAATCCTAACTCGGTTCCCAATCAAAATTAATAATTCGCTAAACAAGAACACTTTTTCACGAAAGTGTGAGAAAAAGAGGACAAATCAGTCACGAAAGTTGGTTTCTTTTCCATAAATTCGTCGATGGGTGACTTGGTCACCCTCTTGACCAAAAGTTAAAAAGAAATAAAAATAAAATAGTTTTTAATTATTAAACGAGAAGGGATCCTCTCCAGATCCATGAAATCAGAAGATCCGTGCCGTTAAAATTTGATCAAACGGCTGAAGTGATTAACTTTTAAAATGGACATATATTTGTAGCTGTTAGATCAAATTTCAATGGCACTGTTACCTGATTTGGTGAATTAAAAGGAAGGAATCCGGAGAAAATCATTTTTCATTAAATATTGCAAATTAAGCAAAAGTGGGCCAAGCCCAATGAACTGCCCCACAAAATCATGCACACATCATCGTGTGGCAGCGCCAAAATATCAAAAGCCCATCTGAGAAGCAGCCCACGTAATCCCACACAACGTGTCCCTTCGGATTTTCCATTGCGTGTATAAAGGCACCAGAGCGGGATGGAGGGAGAGACTTTTACTAGTTCATACCGGAAGAAGAAGAAAAATGTGATAAAAACCAGTAAATGCTTCTTCCTTGTGCGCTCTGCTTTCTCTGCTTTTCGAGCCGGCCTATCGCATCCCAACCCAATTCGTACTTTTCCAGCTCTCTCAATTTGTTTTCTGTTTCTCTGTATTGATATCTCAAGCTCTTAGCTGTTTGAATCGGATTAAAGAATTTGAGATGTCGAAGCAGGATTGATTGGTTTTGATTCGGATTCAATTCGGGGCACCGACGAGTGGTTCTATTGGATCGTCAGGTGCTATCGGATTCTTGTTCTTTGTTTTGATTTTTTGCGAGGTCGGTCGATCTGATTTTTCGGTATAGGTTGGTGAGTTTTGAATTTTTATCCTTTTTGGCTGATTGGATTGGAAATCAAAGTTCTGGGTTCGATTTGAAATGGTATATATCCATAGCTCAATCTCGGTCTGCAACTCCGTTGACCAACCAAACACTCCCATGGCGGATTCAATGAGTTTAACCGACCCAAGTGCCAAATCCAGGCAAACCAACCATGTTCAAGGAAGAAGAAAGATACCCAATTCCCCCAATTGCTCAAAGACACCGTCTTGCGATCGATCTCGATGGGCTTTGATGATCGATATTGTGTTGTTTATTGCTGTGGTTGTTGCTTTTGGATATTTGCTATTGCCGTATGTGAAATTTGTATCTGTTAAGACAGTTGAAATTGTGAAAATAATCATGTATGTGCTGAGGGAGGAGGTTTCGAATGCTCCGTTGGTGTACGGATGTATGGGACTCAGCATGTGCTGTGCGGCATTGGCCGCTTGGGCTCTGCTGGCCTGCACCAGCAGAAAGTGTGGGAATCCCAATTGCAAGGGCCTCCGAAAGGCAGCTGAATTCGACATTCAACTAGAGACGGAGGAGTGCGTGAAGAATTCAGCTTCGGCGGTTAAGGACGGAGTGAAGAAGGGCCTATTCGAATTGCCTCGCGATCACCACCGCGAATTGGAGGCTGAGCTTAAGAAGATGGCACCTACTAATGGGAGAGCAGTGCTCTTGTTTCGGGCTAGGTGCGGGTGTTCTGTTGGTAGATTGGAAGTTCCGGGACCGAAGAAGCTTAAAAGGATCAAGAAGTAGGATTGGATGTGGTTATCAAACCATAGGGGGGACAAATTATGAGTAAAGGAGTAGTCATAATGCAGAGAAGAAGAGTGCCGTTCTGTAGGCCGTCTTCTCGGAACACAGTGTTGTTTTTAAATAAGCTTAGCTCATGGAATAATTTGTAAGGATTATATACCCTTGGTTATAGTGAGGAATATATAACAATCCCTTATTTAATTTCATTTCCTTTTGGTTATATGTTTTTCCCTAAAGTTTTTGAATCTGAAATTTGAATTTGGTCCTTCATTGATGCAGTTGATCGGTTCTTTTTATTTTTGTTTATAAGATATGATTCTTCTATGAGGTAAGATTGTCTTGAAATGGTTTCTCTGCATTTGCACAATCCAATTGTTATGTCCTGACCCTGAAAGCAAAAGAGATTCAATAGTAATGTTTTTGTTGAAGTTCAATAGATCGTTCTTCGATTTGCCTAGCCAGTTGTTCACTCTTCAGTGCTTAGGAGACTAGGAGCAGTGTATTATACTTTAACTGCAGACGGGCGGACTCTGATTCTGTGATTTTTCAGTTTTTGTTGAAACTTACAGCTTGCTTGGCCATATAAACTTGTAAAAGCAGGTAACTTTTTCATTCGTATCATGACAGCAATCTGGAAACTGGGCTTGGATGTTCCGGTTCGATGAGTGGAAACTGTCGAGGTAAACTCAATGCGATTCCCCGAAGGAACTAAACATTTGATTTGACTCCGGTTATGATATGCTTTGTCTACTCATGTTTGCAACACACTGTATAATTTACTTGGCTTTGCTTTCATCTGAGTAATTTATTCTGCTTCAGTTTAGCTTTTAAGCTTTATCATAAAGTCAGTGTTGTAGGTTGCCCGTGAAATGTTAGATGCATTCCTAATTCATTTGCAATTGCAAGGCGTGCTCCCTCGTGTAGGTTTCCGATGAATCATGTTCCTCAATACCATTACGCCGTGGGAGTACTAAATTCTTTGATATCTCCTCTTGTGTTCAAAAGGAGACTGAGGCTTTCTCATTCTGCTCAAGAGTAACAGAGTTTCGAATTTGAAATTCCTCCCTTGTCATGGCTTAGGTTAGAAAGAAGTAGACGGTGCAACGGTTGATAGGTTTTTTCAGATCAAATACTCCTTGTTTGCTCTACCAGTTCATCTGCACACATGGGTGGGTGGCGGTACATGGTTTCCTAGACAAATTCTCGAAGAAATTCACGGTGGACTTTGCATATACGGTTGAGTTTATGTTGTTTGAGTTTAACGTTCACGATATCTGCTTTGGGGGAAGTTTTGACATGGTTTCACCTTACGCTTGCAGTAATGTAGAGAATGCTTGTAGTTAGAGTACTAGTGAACCTTGTTTTGTTTTGAGAAAGATGAAAGGGTACATGTTGGCATAAAGGAGGTTTCCTTTCCTTTGAAGCGATCATGAAAATGTGGTGGTGTTTCATTTTTCTTTGGTGAAATTCACTTTTGTTTTCTTTCTCTTCCCAAAAATGGTACAATCAATGAACTCCTTTGCATTTGGGATGACACAATAACGGTATGTCAAATTACAATGCATGATAACTATATTTTAAATTAATGCACAATCAAGCGGGAAAGTTCAGACGCGTAACATTGTGTGGTTGACTTAAAAAGTGTAATACGTGTCTCATTTTAATCACTTAAGTAAAACTCTTTGTCGCTAGTAAAGTGTATAGTTAGAAATATTTGTATTTTTTGTACTTGTCATTATTGCTACATAGAAAACGGTATTTCAAATCAATCATGTTGTCCTTGATAACGGTATTTTAAATCACTCGGTGTTTCAATTACTATTTACGATAATGGTATTGCAAATTAATCATGCACATTCACATAAATATTTGTATTTTTTGCACTTGTCATTATTGCTACATATAAAACGGTATTTCAAATTAATCATGTTGTTCTTGATAATGGTATTTTAAATCATTCGGTATTTCAAATTATTATTTATGATAACAGTATTACAAATTAATCATGCACAATCACATAAATAAAACTCGTTACCACTAGTAAAGTGTTTAGTTAGTAAATATTTATGCGATTGATGTGCCAACGTATTTATTTAAATGGAATTGTTGTATTTTATGCATATGTAAGTTGTTTATATGAGCAATGTCAAAGTTGATAAACTTCAAACACAAGACTTTGTGTGCATGCTTTTCCATTTGAGTACTTACAAACACTAAACGCTCACGTATATTTAACAATTTGATTTGATCTAACAATTTACATTGAGTGATCGAGAACCGTTGGCATTCAAGAAAAATCGATACTCCCTTTAAGATACAAGTCTATTTTTCATAATTAGAAAATAAAATTTATATCGCTCTCTGTTAGATTCTTGAATTTAACAAATAAATAAAATTTACATAAAAACAAAATAGACACTGCAGAGTGCGGAAATTACTCCCCTTATTAATTTATACAAAAATAAATAAAAATTTAGATTGGTTGGATCCTAACCAATACTCAATTGTCCAAGTCTTTAGTATCGACTTGACCGCCAAAAACGCATCGTTTTCGTTTACTTTCTAGTTTCCACATTCAAAGCCTGCACAGAAAGACTTTTTAGCAAAATAATCATTGAGATTTACTTAACTCTGCATTTGATTTCCGAGATTTGAAATCAATAAAAGTGATTTTTTGAGATAGTCCACCATCAATTATTTTGATCCGTGAAAAATTATGTTAAGATCAAAATGTTTTGACAAAAATTAAGGGTATTTTTGTTATTTTATCCTTATTTTATAGAAATTTTTCACAAAATGAGCAAAATAATTGATTGTATACAAACTGGGGGATTAATTATAGGGAGTTTTAACGAAAAGCCCGAGATACTGTTTCCTTTAACGAAAAACCATATTTTAACATTAAAAAATCAATCATGGTACTATTCACTTTATCTTTTATTTTATCGTTATCATTAAAACTCAAAGTTTTCAAATCCTTCTCATTAGTTTTTTTTTAATTATATCGTTTTCAAATTTTAAGAACTAAAATAAAGAGTTACCCAAATCTCAAACATTAACCGCAAGTTTTCGGTTGGAAGGTGAGCAACTTCGAACTACGCGCATCTGACTCTTCCCCGCGGAATTCCCAATGCTGATCCTCTCTCCTACACCACCGACCCCTCCGTGAGTCCGTCCCCATCACTCTCCTTTCCCCTATGAACGGCGTCGTTCCTCTCTTCCCAACCGCAACGTCGTCGTTTCGCTGAACGGAGACTCCGTAGTCCCGTTTCAAAGGTACCCTCTTTCTTCATCAGCTCCATTTCTGATTCACTGCGTTAGCTCCTTTTTTTAAATCATGGAGATCCCGGTGTTGCGGTATCAAAACTTGGCGTTGGATCAGATCCAGAGCGGATCCAGCTTCCATTTTTCGTTCTCGGATCCTAAGTTCTTCAGGCGGAGATCGTTATCTCTGTTTTCTGGGTACTGTTTCCAGTTCAATCGACGAAAATGGAGGAACTCATTGCCGCATATCAGGTGTTCCTCAGTGGAGCAGGAGCTGAAGCCGCGCCCGAAGCCCTTGCCGTCGAAAATAGAGGTGGATGAGCCCAAGGGAGAGCCTTTGGAAGATACCCAGATCGTTAAACGCAATACTGGGCTGTGTAGTCAGATCGAGAAGCTGGTTTTGTGTAATCGGTACCGAGAAGCACTTGAATTGTTTGAGATTTTGGAGTTTGAAGGCAGGTATGAATTGGCGGGTAGTACATACGACGCGTTGGTGAGTGCTTGTATTAGTTTGAAATCGATTAGGGTGGGTAAGAGGGTTTCTAATTACATGATTAGTAATGGGTTTGAGTTGGATCAGTATATGAGGAACAGGGTTCTGCTTATGTATGTGAAATGTGGGATGATGATTGATGCACGTAAGCTTTTCGAAGAAATGCCTGAGAGAAACCAGGTTTCTTGGAACACGATAATCGGGGGCCTTGTGGATTCGGGGAATTTCATGGAGGCCTTCCAGTTGTTTCTAATTATGTGGCAGGAGTTCTCTGATGCTGGGTCAAGGACTTTTGCCACCATGATTCGGGCGTCGGCTGGGTTGGGACTCATTTTTGCTGGAAAGCAGTTTCATTCTTGTTGTTTGAAGATGGGGCTAGGTGCTGATATATTCGTGTCTTGTGCGTTGATCGATATGTACAGCAAGTGTGGGAGTATCGAAGATGCTCAGTGGGTTTTTGATGAGATGCCACGGAAGACGACAGTAGGATGGAATACTATCATTGCAGGTTATGCACTTCATGGTTACAGTGAGGAAGCTCTGAGTATGTACTATGACATGCGTGATTCTGGTGTTAAGATGGACCATTTCACATTTTCCATGATCATAAGAATCTGTGCAAGATTGGCTTCACCGGAACATGCTAAGCAAGCTCATGCAGGTCTAGTTCGTCATGGTTTTGGGTTAGATATAGTGGCCAACACGTCACTCGTTGACTTCTATAGTAAATGGGGAAGAATAGAAGACGCCCGTCATGTTTTTGACCAGATGCCTCTCAAGAATGTAATATCTTGGAATGCTTTAATTGCTGGGTATGGTAATCATGGCCGGGGCAATGAGGCTGTTGAGATGTTTGAGAAGATGCTTCAGGAAGGAATGGTACCTAACCATGTTACATTTCTTGCTGTATTGTCTGCTTGCAGTCATTCTGGTTTATCAGAACGTGGATGGGAGACTTTTGAATCAATGAGCAGGGATCACAAGATTAAGCCCCGGGCGATGCATTATGCTTGTATGATTGAATTGCTAGGTCGAGAGGGGCTTTTGGATGAAGCCTATGCACTATTAATAGACGCTCCCTTTGATCCTACAGCAAATATGTGGGCTGCCCTGCTAACAGCTTGTCGAGTCCATGAGAATTTAGAGCTCGGAAAATTTGCTGCAGAAAAACTTTATGGGATGGAACCTGATAAGATAAGTAATTATATTGTGCTCTTAAATATATACAACAGTTCTGGGAAGTTGAGGGAGGCTGCTGGTGTCGTTCAGACTCTAAGACGGAAAGGTTTGAGAATGCTTCCAGCATGCACTTGGATCGAAATTAAAAAGCAGGTGCATATTTTTCGTTCTGGAGAAAAAAGCCACGCCGAAACAAGAGAGATCTACCAGAAAGTGGATGACTTGATAAGCAAGATTACAGAACACGGTTACACCCCTGAGGAGAAGTATCTACTTCCTGATGTCGATGAACATGAGCAGACGTCGTTTTACCACAGCGAGAAACTGGCCATCGCTTATGGTCTGATCAATACTTCGGATGGGACACCACTGCAGATTGTGCAGAGTCACCGCATTTGCGGAGACTGCCATTCTGCAGTTAAGTTAATTGCGAGGGTTACGGGAAGGGAAATCGTAGTGAGGGACGCCAGTAGATTCCACCATTTCAAGGATGGGAATTGCTCTTGTGGAAATTACTGGTGATGGCAGAGTTATTTACGTACTCCCCCGTCTCTTGATTTCCTATTTAATTTATTTAGTTGTACGGCTGCAAAAAAGGGAAGGAGTGTAGGAGAGAAAAAAGGGAATGCGAAAATCACTCCACTCAAACCGTTGTAGGAGTTCTCTCAGCCTTAGGGGTAATACTATTTGTTGTAAACATAGATTAAAGGCCAATGAATAAAATCAAGATCTTTTTGCTTGTAAAAATTGTTGCCTAGTCTTTTGAGTCGATTATTTTTTATTCAATTTTTTTCAAAAGAAAAAATGTATTTATGAATTAAATCAACGAAGATTTGGAACAAAACCGGACGCAGTGATGTTTTAGAATTTATATGGCCGACCTCATTTAGTGGGACAAAGCTTTTTTGTTGTTGTTTGAATTAAATAAATGTATTAACAAACATATAAAATAAAAGGACTACACCAAGCTAACAAGAATTTCCGCTTTGCGAGAGTCGAGGAAGGAACGTTTATTGTACGCAGCCTTACCTTTTCTTTGCAAAGTGATAGTTTCCACGACTCGAACCCGTGATCCTTTGTTCACAAAAAAAAACAACCTTTTTGTTGCGTCAAGTCTCGCTCTCATAAAATACAAACTAATTAAAGTAAAATGTCAATAGGAAGCTAGATATGATGAATAAGAAAAAGTTGACATAAAACAGTAACATCTTCAAAGACTATCAAAGTGCCATAGTTGAGCCATATTGGTGATCATATTCACCCACACGTTGATCTCATCGTTGTCTTCCGTCATTGCCGGCACGTCAGGCTTAACATTGATCCTGCAGAGCTGCACGGCAGGCTTAACATTGATCCCGCAGAGCGGACATATATCGCGCTTGGCAAGCCAGGTTTGAATACAAGCCGAGTGAAACTTATGCTTACAAGGCAATGTTACCTCCTCATCGGCTTCTTCACAGTTCAAGCCTTCCAAGCAAATACTGCAGCACCGCCACTCGTCCGACAGAAAAGGCTTCGTCGTCCATGCTTCCTCCATGAATGATCCTATCGATGCCGCCACCGCTACAGAAGCGTTGCTGGATTCTTGGGACATCGTTGTTGTCTTCGAGTAACAATCTTCTGAATTGCTATACGCTATGATTAATTTGCTTACTTGTTGAGGTTGCAGAGGAATACAAATATATTAAGGGGCGCTAGAGGGATACTCTAGGGTCGAGCCTGTCATAGAAGGCATGCTATTTCCTGCTTCGTGAAGGACGAGTCCAACTCCCAAACTCTGTAGGAAAATAGTGAAGAGATTTTCTTTCTTGCTTTCTTTGGTTCTTTTGCGAAGGGGTCCAGAAGATGGAATTCTTCCAACGCTCAAAACTTATTGAAACAAGCACAAAGTTTATTTGAGAAATCCCTCGACTAACGGGGTTTATACATATTAATATGTAATATATATTCGTACGAGAAGAAGAATAAAAAGAGATTAATGTCATATATATTACTCATATATATAAGAACAAACAGTTATCTAATACCTATTTTAAACTAATAACACAACAATTTTCAATAAAAAAAACGACACTATATTATTATTATTCTTCCATGAGTCCCTAGCACTCACTGAACCCTAATCAACCATTTCAATCGAATCCACCACGGGGGTTTGATGTCCTTGCCCTTGTGCGGCCGCCTCCGCCCTCGTAGGCATCGAAAACCGGCAAAGCGGGCAGGAAGGACGCCTCTCGAGCCAGCTAACAATGCAAACCGGATGAAACCTATGGTTACATGGCATCTCCTTGGCTTCCTCCCCAACCTCCAACTCCTTCAAACAGATACTGCACTCCGCCATTGTTTCCTCCGTCACCGTCACCTTCGGCAAGGCTTCTATCGACTCCTGGGTGGCCCCAGCCAAGGCCGTCACCAATGCCAGGCCCGCCACGGCCGCAAAGGCAGCGGCAGGCGGGGGATTTGGATAAAAGTAAGAGTCGAGGAAACTGTACGTTTGGGATGCTGCTTCGACTTCTGCCATCGCTGGGGTAGCTGGTAGGGCTAGTACTACGGACGTATCGTCGGAGTCGGAGTCGACGTCGTGTGCGTGTAGTGTGGAGGACGTTGTCGGTTGAGTAGTAGTATTCGGTGGTTGATCGGAGGAAGAGCCAGCAGATTGCGATTGGGAAGACATTGTTCGTGTCGTCTTTGAAGCTTCAATAATTAGAGAGATTGATCTCGTTTTGCTTAACAAAAAGACCGAGATTTAGGGATTTAGATTTATAATATAAAGGCTGCCGTACAAATTAAACCTAATTCTTCAAGAACTAGGCAAGCTTCCCAAACCCTAGATAAAATAGTTTATTTTGGTCATGTTCTTATAAGGTTACAATTTCCCTATTTTTTTAAAACAAATTTTGAAAAAAAAAATAAGGAAAGAAGCTAACATTTAAAAATTAATGTATTTGAATTTAAATCAAGATAACTAAAAATATCTAAAAAATATAGGCGTTAATAATTAATAATAATCAATTCAAACTCACATTGTTAGAGCAAATTAGTTACGATTGGGTGATGTCCACTTTACGCCTAAGTTCAAATTCCTCTTCTCATATGAATTTAGTTAAATTATTCAATACTTTGCAAAATAAATCCTTGTTTGATTGTTTACAATTAAAGAAAAAAAAAAGTTTTATGATTCATGCGTAGAAGAATCGCTCTTAAGCACTTTTGATTCAAGCGTTATTCAACTTATTCTAATCTAAATTCTACATCAATGAGTTGAACTTAAGTGTAAAAGAAAAACACACTAATATAACCAACTTGAATACGCCAACAGAATTTTCACACTCCCCTTTCGACTTCTATACTCTTTTATTTCTTTATTTTTTCTAGCTTTCGAATTGAGCCATAAATTTCCCATGCCCACAAATATAAATCCCGCCCAACGGACTGGGCTGAGACTGGTAGACCTGAAATACCCGACCCACACTCATCATTAAAGATCCGGTTCACAACATCCTCTCTCCCCCTCGCCCTCTCTCGCTCAGGCTGACACATCAACTCACCCAACCGGAAGAGGAGAGAAAAACCAGAGAAGAAAGAGAAAGAGCGTCGGTAGCTTGTGGTGGACGCCAGAGCAACACACCTCCTCCTTCCTGAAAACCCTAAGCTCCCCGGAGCTTGATGGATCCGTCCGGGTCCACTCGATTCAACATCTTTGAGATTTATCGCCGATTCTGCGGTAATTATTTTACTCCGCCTTTTTTTTATTTTTTTTTTTTATGAATTTCTCCGATTGTCGTTTCGCTAATTATATTCTACCAATTCGTAATAAGCTTTAATTCTTTCTCTCATGGTTGTTCATTGGCTGTGAAATTTGAATTTCTGGTATATTTGGGGTAGAAAGCTGTTGATTTGTTGAACCTTTAACTTCTTTCTAAAGGGGTTTTGAAAGTTTTCAATTTGGTGCGAGAAAATTTGAAAATAAATACTTTACTTTTGTGGGATTTTCCTTACTAAAGTTGGGTTGTAAATTATTTTCTGTTTGGTTGCCGAGAAAGTATGGAGAAGACATGCAGTGAGCTGATTTAATACGTGAAATTTACTTGTTTGAGGTTCCATTGTGTGAAATACTGCAGGTTTGTGATTGTTATGGTGCAAAGGCTGTATCTTTCTTGCTAACTAACTGCTACTAAAAGAGTTTTCAATTATCGTTAACTATCTTAGGAAATAAAGCAAATGCATTTCTGGTCTCAAGTAGCTTCCGTTTTGTGGGTATTTTCTGAAATTGCTGTTTTCGATTTTATGAGATACGGAGTTATTTTAGTCTCCAGTTCTGTGTAAAGTATAACCAGTCATTGTGTAAGTTTCAATTTTTTTTTTTATTGATAAGTCTAGAGTACGAATTCTGACTGTTAAATTGCAGATATCAGGACAGGAAATGGATACGGTCACGGTGAAGGATACATAGAAAACGATGATTCACAGATGGCTAAATATTCAAGGAAGGCATTAACTCAGCTCTTATATCTGGTGGAATCAAAACTGCACGCTAGGTATATATCTTTATATGGAAGCTAGAGTTATGAGACAAAACATAATTTGGAGTGCCCTTAGGATGAGGTCATCCTGCATCATGCTATAATTTTAGCCTGAAAGCAATTTGTTTCCCCTTTTCTTTATCAGTTTATTGAGTAGGAGACTGTCCGCTTTGACAGGATATCAATTTTTGATGAAGTTTTCAAGCTAATGTCGCGGTTGGATTCGATGGTAAGATTTATTTGTTGAAGTTTTTAAAGTAAGATTCTTGTTAACTAATGTGTGATGTTTGGTTCCACTTTGACTCAATGAGTTCCTAACAAAAGAAATAACCTCCATGTGCAGGTAGACTTTTCTGAATTCTCACGTTTCTATGATTTTGTCTTCTTCATGTGCCGTGAAAACGGTCAGAAGAATATCAGTAAGCATCTTATTTTATTCAATCCACGATAGTTCTTAACCTTTTTTGTTCATTCCCTGCAATGTAACACCCTCCTTTGCCTCTTGATTCATTTGCAGCTGTAAATAAGGCGGTTAATGCATGGAGATTAGTCCTAGCTGGGAGGTTTCGGTTGCTGAATCAATGGTGTGATTTTGTTGAGGTAAGATTACCCCAACTCACTGCTTGCTAGTGTGTAGAACTAATGTTTGTTTTGCTAATGGTGACCATGATTAGAAGTCTAGAACCAAAAATTCATTGTTATATGTCATGTAGTTGGTTGTCATATAAAGTTATATATAGACCGAAGCGAAAGTGTCAACACTGTAGTGGCTAGAACCAAGAATTCTGCACGTAAGTGCAAAATTATATGAAATATGAGTGTATTTTTTTTAGTTCATGTGCATAAAGTGTTTCTGTATTTCAAGGCAACTAATATTTGGTATTCCTCTTAGAAAAATCAGCGGCATAACATCTCTGAAGATACCTGGCGGCAAGTTTTAGCTTTTAGCCGCTGTGTGCACGAAAATCTGGAAGGGTATGATCCTGAAGGTATATCATCAGTTTTGTGTTGATGCTTACTCCCTTCTATCTAAGCACGTAATGATAAGTTCAAATTGCCCTTTGAGTCCATCAGATATGAGACTCCTATCTGAATGATCATTGCTTTAATCATTTTTGCAGGAGCTTGGCCTGTTTTAATAGATGACTTTGTTGAACATATGTACAGGTTTGATCTCTATACCCTCGTAATGATAGCTCATAAAATGGGAGGCTGTAAATACTCATAATGATAGGTCTACGTAAATGTATAATTGAACAGACTTTTTTCGTGCAGGGTTTCCGGATCTAACAATAACTCTAGCTTCAAGTGTAACTGTGGTGATGCAGAATCGTGGTCATGTACATATGATGACCCTCTTCCTGGTATGTCACTATACTTCCAAGCGCGGTCCCAGTATTCACTACCTTAATTAATGCCAGACTTGTATTGTGGTGCAGGCTTGAAGATTTTACCTGGTTTGAAACGGAAGTTACCTGGGGAGGACCTTCACATGGAAGAAGTGGTGCCCTCGCCCGCCCTCTTCCCACACTGTACAGACTGGAATCATGCATTAAGCACTAAGAAACGTCGGTCAATGTCGTACATACCAGCAAACTGGGAGGATAGTACACCAGGAAATACTGTGGATGATTCCATGGAAACCATAAGACGTAGCAGTCCAGTGAATTCTTCCAAATCTCTATGCGCGGTTGAAGGTTGTCTGTTGAAGGGCTTTGCAGGACTGCTTTCTACGCGTTCCTGTCTGCAATTTGATCGGGACAGGGGAGTTTCATTTTCACACAGTCACAAGTATCGAAAGCGTCTTTTACAAGGAGATGCAGTTTAATGTAGTTGGATGCTTCCGAATGCAATTAGAGTTGTTTACTTGTGATGTAGTCTTCTATTGGGATCTGACAAAATTAATAAATTTAATTTGTATTCCTAAGTTTAATCATCATCAATGGTTGATCAGATAGATGGCCGAGGCTAAGCAAGGCGAAGCTTTTGTAGACCTAGGCGTAGCCAAGTTTGCTAAAGACAAAGTACTTATGTCGCCAACCCAAAGTTTGAAACCTTTTCTCGCAGTTTAGATTAGATTAGAAGATGCTTTTCAATAGCAAAAATAAGCATTACTGATTAAAAACACGAGAAACAGCTATCATTCTTTTCACTTTCGCGTGCCGGAAAGAGTATGAGCAGCTGTGTGATTTATTAGAAGAAAAAAAAAAAAAAAAAGAAGGGAGGAGTCTGAACAATATTTACACAGTAACAACAACCGTAGTTACTTCCCCAACAGAACCGTGGTGGATCGATGAAGTACTTAGACAGAACTTGTGGCCGTCAAGCAGCAAAAGCTCACCATTGGTACTTTGCAGCCACAAGAACCTCCTCATAGTTCTGAGCAGCATGGTCCCAGCTCAGGTCTTGCATCATCCCTCGTCTCTGGATTCCTTCCCAGCTCTGCTTGTAGTCTCGATACGTAAAGAAGCAGTTCCCTAATGCGTGGATTAGCTTACCAACCTCAGCGCTGTCAAATGTCCACCCAAGTCCTGACTCCTCATACGGATTGAAAGGATGCACGGTATCTCTTAGTCCACCAACAGCATGAACAACTGGAATTGTCCCATAGTTCATAGCATATAGTTGGTTCAGTCCACACGGCTCAAATCTTGATGGCATGAGCAAAATGTCTGCACCGGCAGTTATCCTGTGAGCCGTTTGTACAGAAAACCCAACCCATCCCCTGACCTTGTCTCGGTGTTGATGTTCAAATGCCCTTAGCATCTCTTCCAGGTCAGGTCTGCCAGAGCCTAACATGATTAGTTGCACATCCTGACCCATCATCCAAGGAATTGCCTCTGCTATTAGATCGACACCCTTCTGGTGATCCAGCCTCCCAATGAAACCAATTACCGGGACATCCTCACGGACTGGTAAACCCAGCTCCTTCTGTAAGGCTGCCTTACACTGAGCCTTGCCAGTCTGTAGTGTTTCCAGGGAGTAGTTCGTGTAACCATCTGATTTCAAGAAAACATCATACTGGGGATTCCATTCTTCCGTGTCAATTCCATTAACAATACCTCTGAATTTCCAGTCATTCTCATTTATGATCCCGTGCAATCCCCAACCACCGTCAACCGTTTTAAGCTCCCACGCATATCCATGACTCACAGTAACCACACGGTCTGCTGTCTTTAGACCAGCTGCAAAGATATTGAAGTGCTCGCCTCCAATAGGGTCATACATTTTGAAAAGGTCCAGGTAGTGTCCCGGAAGATCAACGAAGGAGAAATCAGCTACTGGCCCCCGACCCTGGATAAACTTAACAAGTATAATCCATGCAAAGAATTCTTTATACTACGATGACATTCAAAACCTTTGAAACAACTTATGGTGTTTTGGACTTACTTGATGGCCAGAATATTGCAGTTAACAATTGAATGATAAAGACGTGATTTTGCTCATCTTTACAATTTATACATTTTGGGCCGTTTATGTTTTCACATTTAAATATAAGAATGGAATGACTCGATCTAATTTGTGTGCAATCCACCAAAGTACGTTTTAATCCGCTATTTCTACATAAACCAGTAAAACTCAGCAACCTACTAGTATAGAAACCATCAGCTTATTTTCTAACCTACAATGCAAATTTAGCTTGAGTTTCCATCAGACAATAAAATGACTTGAAAATAAGTTTCAGTTAAATGAACTTTATCAAAGGAACAAACCTGGTGAGCTATGTTATGGATTACAAGGATGGATCTTGTATATATCATTAAACCATTGTCTCGATAATATGCCTTCAAATACACCGGCAACAATGCAGTATGCCAATCATTTGCAATGAAAGCCAAGTTTCCATCACCATAGCAAACACCGCCACAGGGGACAAGCCAAGGGACCTGCAACCAGTTTTTTTTATTATTTTTTTTTATTACGTCTTAGTAGATAAAATGGAAAAGAGCATTTGCTAATTTGACTCTACGCAAAGAGGTGAGGTGGTGTACTTCAACTGCTGCCTTGCAAAATAACACCATGCGTTTTAAAATATCCTGCACCATGAAACCAAAGAAAAGTAACTCAATTTGCATTAAAATGGCATGCAAAACAACAGTGATCCATAATGCAAAAGGAGTTTACAATTTTAAATCGATGATACCCAAAATCAACAATGTAATCAGCAAGTATCACAGAAGGAGCACCATCAACGTTGAGAAGCCGCTTAGGCTCAATTTATTTATTTGGTTATCTGTGAAGCCGCTGCTGCCTATCTTGTAAATTTTCATGCACAAAGTTATCTAGTTTTAGTTACTTTCTCATTTCTAATCACAAATAGATTAAGATTTGAGTGTGTATGAGCAAGTCCTAATCAATTCTAACCATAGGGACTCGACGTGAAAACGGAGTGCCGGTTGTCAACTACCTGACGCCCTCCCTCTCCTCCTCTAACTGATTCTTGAAAAATATATTTTAAGAAATAAATACTGAGCTGCACCAGGCTAGACGAGGCCTAATTTAAAATCCTAAACCCAACCTAAACTTTGTTTTCACTTAAGAAACTAATCCCATCCAAGTCCCATCAAGACAAACTTAATAATAAACAAATAGCAAACAAATCTTGGTTAACAAGGGGTACAAATGACATAGCTGATAGATTTTTTCAGGAGAAAAAGGTGTCACTAAGTCAGAGCCATTCTTTTAATTGGTAGTGGTTCTTCAATGCTAGTCTCTAATGATAAAACTGCTGCATAGCATAGCAAAAGTAATCTAATAAATCTAAATAAGACGAACATTGTTTATCCCTCTCGAGAAGCAATTGAAGCTAAAATGAGAACAAATATCTTACCTCACGCTTTCCTCCATATATATTGTGCTCCATGTGACGGAACACAGCAGATTCAATGAAGACAAAATCTACACCATCAATATAGGCATGGAAATATGCTACTTCCATATACTGCAAAGTAAGTTATTTTTAGATGACGAGCAGTTAAAATGTATCTAATTCAGAACTTAGAATATTAGTAACAATCAAATGCTGCAGATGCTGCACACCTGGCCATCAACTTTATATGCTTTCCGAACTCCTGAATCTTGGGGTTCTGCATAATCACCGTAGCGAGGTGCCACAACCTATGAGAGAGAGAGAGAGAGAGAGAGAGAGAGAGAGAGTATGGGTTTAGCAGCCATAGAATTGTAAATCAAATGGGAGGTCTATAAAACATGCATGCTGGAAATGTCAGTTTGACTTGATCCCCATGCCTAACATTTCATTATATTCCCAGCTCAATGTCCATGAAATTACTGAACAACAAAACTTGGGAAAGAAGTTTCATATTATAAAAGATAAAAGCATTACCATGACCCTGTGTCCACGCCGAGCCAAAGCCTTTGGTAAGGCCCCAGCAACATCTCCAAGCCCACCTAAAAGAATTCTTCATTTTCAGTCTTTATAAAGGACATTGACATCTCACATTCTGGGCTTACGAAACCTTACCTGTTTTCGACCATGGAGCACATTCTGCAGCTACCAATATGACATTCATGACATTAGGCCCAGCCAAAGGAGGAGGCTTTACATCTTCACTCGAAAAACCAGTTGCCCCATCATTGACCTCCTCTTCACTTGGTTCTTTCAGATCAACAAGCTCCTCAACTTTTAGCATAGACGACTCAGGGTTAGTAAGAAAAGATGGCAAACCATCAGACCACTCAGTCTTGGAACTATCCTTACTCACATGGTTACTGGACTCTAGTTCACTGGGAGACTGATCAAACGGTAAAGCATCTCCATGATCCTTTTCTATTTCATCAAGCCCTCCACTAAAAGCAGAAGGCACAGTTTCAAAATCCTTTTCTTCAGTTGAATGCTCATAGCTGCTTGAAACAATGCTGCCAATTTGGTCAACACTTTTATCAACACCACTTGAAGAACTTTCCGCATTCAAAAACGATTCATTCCCTTGTTCAAAAGAAGCTTCCTCTTCTTCTTGGCTGATATCACTACTTTGTATAGAAGATACCAATTTCCTTCTTTCAGAAATCTGCAAAACCCAAATTTGCTAATTCTAATTTCAACTCTCCTTAATTACTAAAAACACAAAAGATGCAATCTTTTGGCCTAAAATTATTTACTTTCATTACAAAAGAGAGTATTTCTGAAATTACCTGTTGCAGTAGTTCTTTTTGCACAGCAAGAACCTTCTTGCTCTTTTCAATGGTGGCCTGAAGCGCGTCCTCCGGCTCGCCCGCGTCCTCACCTTCCACCGAGCTCTTTCGGATCGCTCTCAGCGGCTTAATCCTCCAAATTTTCCCTCTTGTGCACCAACTAATCCGTCCTCTGCACATTCGCGCAGCTCCTGCAGACCCATTTGCAGAAGCATTGATCCCACTAACTTCAATGGAGCTTCTTGGCCGATTCGTGAAGAATGGGAATCTGAGCCGGGGATTAGTACTGCTGTGAACGAGCACAGAGTTGTCAGGCTTGGTCCCTACGACAAAATGCAGAGACCCAATGGAAGCCATGAGACAATGTGTTCGATGAAATGCCTCAGCGAACTAGCAGGAGCTCATCGACCGGATACAGCACATTGAGATGATTCGGCTGAAAATAAAGCAAACCAAGTTGAGGAAATTCAATCGGAAACAAACCCAATTGAGGAAATGGTGGATAAACGACGCCGGAGTGAACAATGAGGAGGAATCGGAGGCGAAACTGAAACGGGAGAAAGAGAAACCATGGACACAGAGAGAAGAAGCAAGAGCACAATCGTTGAGATGGGTCCCACAGAAGAAGGGGAAATGAGGCTCAAATTTGCTGATGAAAATTTGGGGAAGAAAGGAGCGTCGCCAAGAGTTTTGGATGATAGTGCGACCACAAACACACACTGCGTACTGAACTGTGATTCTTCTGCCAGAGACTCGGGTTCTGTGTGGGCCTGGGCTTCCTCGAGTTATGGTGACGATGTGAAGAAAATTTTTACACACCTACTTGAACTATAATTTTGTTTGGAATTGCTCATTTAAAAGTACTTTTGCTCAAAAGTGCTTTGAACACTTTCGATAAAAGCGCTTCTATTAAACGCACATTAGTTTTTGTTAATAAAAATGCAAGTGCACTTTGAAAAAAACACTTGAAGCACTTTCCGAAAGAAGTATATGACAAGTTCTTCTTTCAGAAAGTGTTTTGAAACCGAGAAGCATTGTTAACATTTTTTACCAAACATGGTCAAAAGCGTTTTTAGTGATCTGAAAGCTCTTTTAATTATTTCAATAGTATCTCCAAACAGACCTTATATTTTGTAGAAATGTGACAATTTATAGTTGTAACTCCATATTTGTTGTTGTTTTATATTTTCTTTGATATATTGATTTTTTCTTTGTCAAATGATATACTGAATTAATAGTACAACAGAAAATTGTATGAAAACAAATGTGAAAATCACCTCTCTCATTATACTATTCAACAAATCGATATTCTATTTAAAATTATACCTGTTCAACTGAAAGTATTTAAAAAAAAATATTTTTAAAATTAATTTTTAGTAAAAATATAAATTATTAAAAAAATATTAAAATGCTTCATGAAGCACATAACTCGTGCGTATTAAAATAAATATTACTCAAAAAATACTTTCAATCATCAAAAGGCACTTCCCAAACAAAACTGAGAACACAAACGATATTCACGTTTTGCTTTCATTTTGTTTTATCTCTAATCTGCAGCCACATTTTTCGCTTTGACTATGACACCATGAAAAGTTGTTTTATCTCTAGTCTGCTGCCACATGTTTCGCACGGACTTTGACACCATGAAAAGTTGTAGTATCATTTTGGTTTTGGGAGATGTGAGGAATCAAGATCATCTAACAGATTTTGGCAGTCTTGGGTGGACGGATGAGAAATTTATTTTAAAATTATGGTTTTTTATCAACTTACTTCATATAAATTAAAAATTTAGATCTCTCTCATTTTTGAATAACTGAATTACTTAATCCGTCAAACTCCAAACTGCAAGATACAAAGAAATTTTGAATTCAGATATGAGGTAGAGCTTTTCGAGAATTAAAGGTTCATGATTGAAAATTTTCAAATATTTTACAAGATTAACATGTTAGGATAAAGTTTTCATTAAAGGAATTTGTTAGTTTTTTGAATCATGAAATGATAACAACTTTTTTTTTTTTATCTATTTCTTTAAATTTAAAAAGCAACTTTCTTATTCCAATCTTGAACAATCAAGTTGTTTTGTATCATTTTCTTTAGAAAGGGATCTTCTCCGGATCCCTTCTACCAAATTCATCAAATCCACTAATCGAGGCCTTTGAAATTTGATCCAACGGCTAACAGGGCTCCCTTTAAAAGTTATAATAACTTTAATCGTTTGATCAAATTTTAAGAATCCAGATTGATAGATTTGGTGAAAGAGATCCGGAGACGATTCATTTCCAATTTCTTTATACCTTTTTGCTTTTTTAAACTTGGAAATGCTTTAGTTAATTATTTTGTGTAGAAAGTTGAAATGAATTGGTCCAACTGGTAGACTGTCTAAGCATGCCATAAAGTAATGGACTGGCCTCTTAAGGTTCTATGAGATGAGAAGAAATGTTTCTCTTATAATTTATTAGGTGTCATCATTTGTATCAATTTAAAAAAAAATAAAGATAGGACCTACATGCGTTGATGAGTTTATTTCTATTAAAGATGTGATATAAATAATCGTACAAATAAATAGTAAGTATAGTAGTAAAACAAAAAATTACACGAATTCATACACACACGGAACATAAATGATTAAACCGAATCATTCTTGGATAAATCCTATTTTGTTTTGTTGATCTGCCCATTTTATTCAAATCGAAATCATACTTATCATAATCTACTGTAAAATAATTAGTTACTAACGAACCAAATTAAACCGTGACCAACCTTATGTACAATGGACGGCCTAGACCTTTATTTTCCAAGGGTACTAGCTACCACCAACTGCCAAATCCCACTTACGCACTTCGCATAATTTTGCAACAAATGCAAACCAAAGAAGTAAAAATTCATACTTAAAGACAACAAAATGAAAACTTTCATTTCAAAGTTAGGCTTATTTTTTACAATTGTACTGTTCGTGAAATCTCACTTTAGCCTCTTCACTCTATATTAACTTACTTTACCACCCGCACTCTTTTTCTGTGTTATACTTTACCCGCTACACTATATTGTCTCACTTTAACACTTGCACTCAATGTCTCACTTTACCCTATTCGCCCAATTAAGTTAAAAAGAGCTATTAATTGTACTAATGTGGCACGGACAATTTTGTCTTTTCAACTATGTTAGGAAGACCCATGAGTGCAGGAATGTGGGTTAAACTCAAACTAGGGTTTGATTTTTTCAGATTAAGAAAAATAAGAGGAGAGTGATAAAGGTAGAGATTCTCATGACAAAACCCTAAAAACCTTGCAAAAGGATCCGAAAACATTGAAATTGATTCGTGAATCTTGAAATTCAACACTCTATTTTTATATTTCAACCTTCTATTCTTATATTTTTGTCTTAATCTAGAGAAATCAAATCCTAGTTTGAGTTTAACCCACCTCCCATTACCCATGAATTCCACTAGCATGTTACATGCCACACAACAAACGCAGTTGAAAAGACTAAATTGTTCATGTCATGTCAACACAATTAACAACTCTTTTTTAACTTAATTGACGGAATAGAGTAAAGTGAGACATTTAGGAATAGTGCAGGTGTTAAAGCTACACAATATAGAGTGTAGAAGATAAAGTGGGACGAAAAAAAAAAGGTGCAGTGGGTAAAGTGAGACAATACATAGAGGATAAAGTGAGATTTGATGAATATTACATGTATCATAGCTAAGATTAAGCCTGATTAAAATTAATACATATAGTTCATCCAGATGATTACATGAAATTGAAATTACACCATTTATTGGCTAATTAATCAAAAAGTTATAAGCAGCCTTCACTCCTCAGAGTCTTATTGAGAAAGCAGTAGGATTATACATAATATTGCAAAGTAGAGGTCGGGGTCGTGGCAGTGCCTGTCTGATCGCAACACTCAAAGCAATAAGGCTTTGGTTCATACACACACAAGCAGCATACACATCTCCCGTCACATTCTACAACATATTATTCAACAAACAAAATTAAGTCGATTAACTGTGTATAGTACATAACTAATTAATAATTAAACTACTACTAGGGATTAATTAAACTTGTTAATTACATACCGGCAACGGTGGCCTTGGCGGAGGAATACAGCCTGGTGTCGTTGAGATAGACTGCATATGGACATGGGAGGCTAGAGAGTCGAGTGGTTGCTTGAGCTTTCATGGTCGTACTGACAGTTATTAGCAGTACGATAGCCATGCAAAATACAATTTTATTGAAGCTGGCCATTTTCCAAAAATATTAACAAATTAACAAGAATATAATTGATGGATGGGTTCTATATCTAAAACTAATCCACCTTAATTTGGATGAGAATTGAAACTACATATGTTCGATTGTCCAAATATATACACAAATTTTCAGAAGGTATATTAATGATTATTTCAAATATTGAATCTGGCAATTAGGCAAGATAATGTTACAGCATATGTTATATATATACTGATTAGGCAAATTCTTGATTGCACATGTTATATATGATAATTATTTTGACTGTCTTTTGCAAATAGAAAAGAAGATTCAAGCAATATTAGGAGAGAAGAAATCAAATCATGCACATGACTCAGGTCATTAGATAAATGTATGATTAGTGATCGATCTAACTGTCTTATGGTTTCAGATCTGGGTATTTTTTGTAGGCATGATTTTTTAGGAAGCCTAAAAAATAGGCGATTCAGATCGTTGAAATACATCACAAAGCAAGCTCTACAAAAACTTGAATAAAAATTGTGTAAAAATGTAACTTTGCAACCTAATATACTATTACTCGTACAAACTCATTGTCAAAGTGAAGCGTAATGCAACATATCAATATTAAAACATAAAAGCAGAAACAACGCAACATATTAATACAACTTACAGAAACACAAACATCATTAATTAGTAAAACAAATCAATTGTATCTTGAATATGCATGCTTCATTATATTCACGCAGCCATGCAGCCAATCCCGTAGCGAGTACTCGGAAACACAAGAAACAAGCCACTGCACACGATCCCCACCATCAGCGGGAAACTCTCCATAACTTCATCCATATCCTTCTCGTGCCCCGGAAACAAACAGTCCGTCACGCGCCGGTCCGAAAACGCGATCGCCACAAACACCATGACAGACATAATGGCGTGAACGAAGTCTGACAGCCCCAATTTGTACCTCTCCTCCTTAGGCACCTCCACCCCCAGGCCCGGTTTAAATACCGCTAGTCCTTTCGGCGTCACGAATCCGTAGTACAACTTCCCGTCAGGCCCACGGAAACTGTCCGTGAAGTGGAAGAAGAAGCATGAGAGGGTGCACATGCCAAGGAGCACGAGTGTCATCATAGTGGTGACGCCCGTGCACTCTCCGGTTCTGTAGATAGCGGGGAGCACCATTTCAAAGGTTAAGAGAGTGCCGGTGGGGAGAAAGTTGGCCAGCAATGAGGTCTTAGATAGAGTTTTCTGGACCCCTTTCGCAACGGCACGGCGTTTGCGGCCGTGTAAGTGGTCCGGGTTCAGTCGGAGCAAAGGCAGAGGGTGAGATGAAGAAGAAGGTGGCGGCGGCTTTGGTGGTGACTTGGCGGACTCGTCGTCGTGTGGGTCCCCGTAGACTGCATTGTTGTAGATTTTGATTCCAACTCCATCGCTTTTTTGGTCCATTTTTGCAGTTGTTCTTCTCTTTGGGCAAATTCGATCAATTGGTATTCTGGATATGGATTTAAATTTTGGAACGGTTTTTCAATTACATTTATATAGAGGCTTTGTCACTAGTTTAAATTCAAATTTAGGTAGTTATCAACGGTTATTGGTGAAATGATAACTGATTTGTATAGTTAACTGTTCAAAATCCCTGGTTTTTTTTTTTTTTTTTCTGAAAAATATTTCAAACAATTTACAAAACATTTTTTTTTATAGTTACTTATTACATATATTCTCTTTGGAATCAAAAGCATGCAACACACAAGGGTTATTATAGTCGAGGTATCTGAATTTGATTCCCCATTTCTATAATTGTTTATAGTGAAAAAAAATTGACATGTTACGCATGTATGAACGATTAGATCATTTTAGTATAATCAGTATTTAAAATATCTGTATTGGTGAAAATATTGATATGTAAATTTGTAGAAATTTGCCTTCAATACAAAATGATGGAAATTTTCTAAAAAGGTGCTTTGCAAATCCAAATCGTTCTCGGGTAGCATAGAAATTTCTCTAATTTAAAATGAAACTTATAAGAAATATCATATAGCAGTTTGTCGATATTTTAACTGATCTTTGGAAAATATTGTTGAAATCTAGCAATTTTAGTCAAAATTTAAGAGTTTTTTTTATATGAGTGAAGTTTAGATTGCACCATCCCCTTCCATGTCTTTTTTTTCGGATATTTTTACATAAATATCGATCATATTGTTGAAATTTCAAACACTACTTATAACTTACAAAAAGAATTTTTGTACTTCTAAAACGCCATAAGAGTATCCTAAAGCATGCTAATATAACATTTTCACGTGAACAAGTTAATACACATCTTGATTAATTAGGACCCACGATTATGCATGATTAATTTGGACCCACGATTATGCTGATGTTGATTACCAAATGTACCACTCCATTCCAAGTGTGCGGCTGAGAGATGAGGGTAAGACTTCAAAATTTCATGTCATCTTCATAAATTTTCGAGGTCACAAATTTTTCACTGTGATTACGTGTTGATCTTGCACATCAACTTTGTACAGACTTCTCGACGTTTCATGAATCAAACAGAAAACTGGAAGAGACATGACAAATTGGAAGTGCTAGAAACCTCCAATGCCTTCCATATTAAACCACTCTTCCACTCTATACTTAGCTCAAACGATCGACACACTCCAATCACAAAACAGTCCAGTCCAATCCAGTCCTGCGTAGCAAACAGACCCTAATCGAGCAATTTCACCTAAGAACATGTCACCTGCTCTCTCCCTCTCCCTCTCCCTCTCTCCACTCTGCAAATCCCAGGACAATTCAAAGGACACCCACCTCCCCAAAAACCCTAACAAACAGAACCCATGTCACAAAACTCCCTCAAACTTCAAATCTACCAGAAGGTCGTTGTTAAATTCCACTTCACTGGGACTGACCCTGTTAGGAGCTGCAGGACCCCTCTCTGTTTCTAACCCTGCAAAAGCGGAGCCAGAGCCAGAGAGCCCGGCTGCGTCGACTTCGAGCAGAATGTCATACTCCAGGTTCTTGGAATACTTGGACCAAGACGCTGTGAAGAAGGTGGACTTATTTGAGAACGGCACCGTCGCGATCGCCGAGATTTTTAATCCGGCGTTGGAAAAAGTCCAGAGGGTTAAGATTCAGTTGCCTGGACTGCCACCGGAACTGCTGAGGAAAATGAGAGAGAAGAACGTAGATTTTGCAGCTCATCCAATGGAGGTTAATTGGTTGCCAGCAGTGCTGGATTTGTTGGGAAATTTTGCTTTTCCTTTGATCCTGCTCGGGACATTGCTGTTGAGGAGTAGTTCTTCAAACGTGCCAGGAGGCCCCAACTTGCCTTTTGGACTTGGAAGGTATAAAATTTACCAACTATCTCGTATATGGCATTAGCTAGTTTTAATTTTCAGGAAAAACTTTAGCAATGCACCTTTAAGTACTGAACTTCTTTCGATTTGCTCTCTCAACTTTTAATTTGTTTTTATCATTTGAATGGACGAAATTAATAGTTTAGAAGACGACTTTGAATTTGTTTTTGTCATTTGAACGGACGAAATTAATAGTTTAGAAGGTAAATCGAAACAACGGACTAAGTTTAGGTTGCATTGCTAAATACTTGGCATGAATTTTGTACTTCATATTAAGTCAAGGTGGAAATTCTGTATAAATGACGTATGTTCTTTATTAAGGAATGCACAAAGTTCTCTACTGTATGACATTGTTGAAAAATGTATCGTCTCTGTGTTGATAGGTTTCGTTGACGATGATGATATCGACACATTATTGATAACACATCAATAATAAAGAACAGACATCTTTACATTTTTTTGTCTTTTTGTCGAACGATAAAATTGTTAGATTAGGAAGCCGACAGAGTTGGAACCCATGCCGTGGTGCAAGGGCAACACTCATCTCCATTACTGTAAGTTAGGGTGTTTAATGTTCATGATTTGATTCAACTGAATACTTGACATGATTTACGTACTCTTATATTATATGGACCAACAGGAGCACAGCCAAATTTCAGATGGAGCCCAATACAGGGGTGACATTTGATGATGTGGCCGGAGTCGATGAAGCAAAGCAAGATTTCCAAGAGATTGTTGAATTCCTGAAAACCCCAGAAAAGTTTTCTGCAGTTGGAGCAAGAATTCCCAAAGGGGTTCTTCTCGTGGGGCCGCCGGGGACCGGAAAGACACTGCTGGCCAAGGCCATTGCAGGTGAAGCGGGGGTACCTTTCTTCTCTCTGTCAGGGTCAGAGTTCATTGAGATGTTTGTGGGAGTAGGAGCTTCTAGGGTTAGAGATTTGTTCAACAAGGCGAAGGCGAATTCTCCGTGCCTGGTTTTCATTGACGAGATAGATGCTGTGGGGAGGCAGAGAGGCACAGGAATCGGCGGCGGAAATGATGAGAGGGAGCAAACCCTGAATCAGCTGCTCACTGAAATGGATGGGTTTAGTGGGAACAGTGGAGTGATTGTCATCGCCGCCACAAACCGCCCTGAAATTCTTGATTCTGCTTTGCTTAGGGCTGGCAGATTCGACAGGCAGGTAAGCTAGCTGTTACTTGTGTTCCAAGCGTTCCAACTTTCATAAGTTTTTGAGCTGTGACTGGTATTCGAAAACCGGGTTAATTTTTTCGTGTTTCTCGGGCAGGTTAGCGTTGGATTACCGGATATAAGGGGAAGAGAAGAGATACTAAAGGTTCACAGCAGCAATAAGAGGCTTGATAAGGATGTTTCTCTGAATGTTATTGCCATGAGAACTCCTGGATTCAGTGGTGCAGACCTTGCAAACCTCATGAATGAAGCTGCCATTCTTGCTGGTAGGAGAGGCAAAAATCAGATAACAATGAAGGAAATCGATGACTCGATTGATCGAATTGTGGCGGGGATGGAAGGCACAAAAATGACAGATGGGAAGAGCCAAGTTCTTGTGGCTTACCATGAAGTTGGCCACGCTATTTGTGCGTAAGTTTGCATTCATTCTTCATTTAGTTGTCGCAGATGTAAGTTAGGTCAGTAATACAACAACTTTTTTCAAGCCTTTTGAACTCAAATGTTATGTATTCTTTGTGAATTGTAGGACACTGACTCCAGGCCATGATCCGGTGCAGAAGGTCTCTTTGATTCCGCGAGGCCAAGCACGCGGTTTGACATGGTTCATACCAGGCGAAGATCCTACTCTTGTTTCTAAGCAACAACTATTTGCTAGAATAGTTGGAGGTCTAGGAGGTAGGGCAGCTGAGGAGGTGATTTTTGGGGAACCAGAAATAACAACTGGTGCAGCGGGAGACTTGCAACAAATCACACAGATAGCAAGACAGGTACATACATAATACTTTAATTAACGAAAGTGCAGAATGAGAAAATGAGAGTGAAAATCACTTCCCATTCTTAAATGTCAAGAACCATGTACCAAAAAGTACCTGGAGAAAGTTACAAGTTTGCCATTCTTTGCAGATGGTGACAACGTTTGGGATGTCGGAGATTGGACCCTGGGCGCTGACAGATCCGGCAACACAAAACAGCGATGTCGTGCTAAGGATGCTGGCAAGAAACAGCATGTCTGAGAAGCTGGCGGAGGACATTGATTTGTCAGTGAGACGGATAATTGAAAGTGCATATGAGATGGCTAAGAAGCATGTGCGGAACAACAGGGAGGCCATCGATAAGTTAGTAGAAGTGCTTTTGGAAAAGGAGATTCTCACAGGAGATGAATTCAGTGCAATTCTGTCTGAATTCACAGATACTTCTGTGGCAAAGTTGGATAGGAAATCAGTAAGGGAGATGATTGAAGCCTAGGCATATATCACTATACATGTACAAACGTTTTGCTGTCACATACTTGTAAATAATATAAATCACTTAAGTAACTCTTGGATACATTTGTAGACGTGGATAGAGTTACATTAAATATAGCAGAGTGCTCTGTCTATGTATTCGAATTTGAATTTTTCATGCTCCTAACAAATTTTTTTTTTTAACAAAGGTACTTTCTAAAGAAGTATTTCCAAATGGACACGAGTACTGGCCCAAAATTAACAATTAAACACCTACTAACATTTTTCAATAAACGTGTGGTTAAGTCAGAGCTTGTTTAGATGTATTTTTAAAATGACTAAAAACGTTTTTGGTGAAAATGTTTTTAAAACCATTCTTTAGTAAAGATGCAAGTAAATCCTGAAAAAGCACGTAAAGTACTTCCTGGAAGAAGCACATAATTGGTGTTTTTTCTAGAAAACACTTTAAGTGCTTATGAAACCCAAAAACATTTTCTCTAAAAACATTTTCAATCATTTTAAATGGACATCTAAACGAGCACTCACTCTCTTTTACTACTTTGTTATGTGCCGAGACTTCTCCCCAAATCCAATCCAATCCCCATATCCCAAGTGCATGGTTCGGCTTCCAAACCCAACCGCCAACAACTGTAATTCAAACTTTGGCTCCAAGAAGGAGCAATGTCTCCATCTCCTCAGCCGGTGCTCCACCTTCAAACACCTCTCTCAGATCCACGCCCAAATCCAAGTCTCCGGCTTTCAAAACGACCACTTTCTCCTCACCCAACTCATCCGCTTCTGCGCCTTGTCTCCCGCCAAAAACTTCGCCTACGCCCGAACCCTCCTCGATCACTCTGAGTCTTCGCCGCCGTCTTCATGGAACTTCCTCATCCGTGGCTGCGCCTCCAGCGACTCGCTCCGAGAGGCCATCTGGGTCTTTCGGGCGATGCTCGCCCGCGGCGTTCGACCCAACCAGCTCACCTTCCCTTTCCTGATCAAGTCCTGCGCTTCGGCCGCCGCGCTGAAAGAAGGGAGGCAAGTGCATGTGGGAGTCGTGAAGTGTGGGTTGGACTGTGATGTTTATGTTCAGAACAATCTGGTTCATTTTTATGGGGAGTGTAAGAAGATTAAAGATGCGCGGAAGGTGTTCGATGAAATGTCTGAGAGAAGTGTTGTTTCCTGGAATGCAGTTGTAACTGCTTGCGTTGAGAATTTTTGGTTGGATGAGGGAATTGAGTACTTTGTGAAGATGCGGGGTTGTGGGTTTGAGCCGGACGAGACTACAATGGTGGTCGTGTTGAATGCGTCCTCGGAGCTGGGGAACTTGAGCATTGGGAGATGGGTTCATTCCCAATTGATTGAAAGAGGGTTGGCTTTGAATTGCCAGTTGGGTACTGCACTCGTGGACATGTATGCAAAGTCTGGGAATTTGGGTTATGCTAGGATAGTTTTCAATAAGATGGAGGTGCGGAATGTGTGGACGTGGAGTGCCATGATTCTAGGGTTAGCACAGCATGGGTTTGCCAAGGAAGCCCTTGAAATTTTCCTGAAGATGCTGAGCTCATCAGTACGCCCAAATTACGTCACCTTTCTTGGGGTTCTCTGTGCTTGTAGCCATGCTGGACTAGTAGAAGATGGCTACCGATACTTCAATGATATGGAACACGTACATGGGATTAAACCCATGATGGTACACTATGGTGCTATGGTGGATATCTTAGGTCGTGCTGGCCGTCTCAATGAGGCCTACAGCTTCTTGAGGAGCATGCCCCTGGACCCCGGTCCCATTGTATGGAGGACATTGCTTAGTGCATGCACTACTCATAGTGCTGAGGACAATGAAGGGGTAGGAAACAAAGTAAGAGAGAAGCTGCTTGAATTAGAGCCGAAGAGGGGTGGGAATCTTGTGATGGTCGCAAACATGTATGCTGAAGTTGGGATGTGGGAGAAAGCCGCAAATTTAAGGAAGGTTATGAAAGAAAGACGGATGAAGAAGATGGCAGGGGAGAGTTGCATTGAGTTATGCGGGTCTGTCCATAAGTTCTTTTCCGGCTATGATTCCCAAGCTGGTTACGAGACTATCTACCAGTTACTAGATGTATTGAGCTTGCACATGAAGTTAGTTAACATGTAATCAAAATCAATTGTCATGTAACCTCTTTTATTCAAAATTCATTGTCAGTGAATTTACTCTGCGAGCCCGAATTGTGATTGCTAGGATTGAAGAAACTCCGTATTTCAGTCGTAATGGAATTCATTACATTCCGAAAAGGGTCCTCGTTGTTAGTATGTGATCGTTAATAAAATGAACTCCTTCGAGAAGTGTTTTCGATCCCAAAGAAAATGGAAGAAAAAGAAGCATCCGTAGTTTCAATAACTACAAACAGGAAGTTTACAAATCCTAGACCCCTCCGACTATGAGTCTGTTTTCCCATACTATGCAGATTGCACATACAGTAGCCCGAAAGAGAGAACGAATGAGAAAACTGCTTCCGAAAGAAATATATTGACCACTAAGAGAATCCTTTTACAAGTGCTCTATTATTTCTCCTAGAGATGTGTAAGTGCCAAATACAACAACTGCAGCACTCAGTACTAATATAAGCCCTATAATCAACATCTCACATCCGAGGCGTCGATAAATACCTGAAATTTTAAGGTAGCAAAAGCACGGCAATATAATCGATGCTGTTACACTCAGAAAAGCTCCGACTAGTGACATGAGACAAGCAAAAAATGGTATAGCCAAAGCTACTACAACGGTGCTGATCACCAGGGTGGTGCTGGCTAACATGCCGATGAGTCTTTTGTTGAAGTGACTCGGAAACATCTTCTTTGCAGCATTTACAACTGGTGTAACCATCAAAGCATATTTGGATATCGGATTGACCAGCGTGGTGTATATCGCGATTTTTGAGCTAATTTTGTGAGTTGGGAGATTTAATGTTATCTGTGATTGAACCGTAGATCCAAACATTAGGTACCCGAAAACTGCCATTGATGCATAACAGATGGTGCACAAGATGAAGCATAGGAGAAGAACCTGCAACAAAGAAACAGCGGATTGATAAAAATGCTGAAACAAAATAGCATGAATGTCACTTGGTAACAAGTTTTTACTTACATTGGAGAACTGACGTTTGTTTTTCATAGAAGTGTAGAGGGTAGGGAACACCGGATGTGCGCAGTAACAAAAGGCATACAAGCTAACAGCGGTAGGGATTCCATTCCACTTCAGTGGTGTGCCCTCTTGATGAAATCCGATTCCTTCAAAAGCACCAGTCCACAAAATCGAACCGAGGATGATGGCAGATGCTAAAACTCCACTTGCAGACACATAAGAAAGAAGGCTCAGGTTATCTAACCAAACTGTTGGCAGAATAATGAGGGCAACAACAATTATGAAGCACTGTTCTCCGCCAATTCTTAATCCAGCCACTTTTAATTCCACGCCGGGAAATAAGTTGTGTAAGTTATCTCCTTCCAAAATTAGGAACCCTGTTGCAACGAAGTAGAGTTCTACATTCATGACAATCGACAGCAGAATTCTTCCCTTCTTCCCGAATGCGCGCTCACCTATGTCCGGATAAGTTCTGATATCAGAATCCACATCCATGCATCTCTGGATTAACAAGCCCGAGTAGAAGGCCGAAGCCGCGATTAAGAAAAGGAAGATCAAGCTTAGCCATCCTCCTGATGCTAGTGCATAAGGAACTGACAGTATCCCTACTCCTGAAAACCCAAAAAAAGCACAGTTTTCGGTATTAAAATCTCATACTTTCCTCCTGAGCTAGAAGTGAAGAATATTGTAAATGCAAATGTAACAATATGAAATCATACACAGATCAGAATTCATGGTTCCACATGAACTAGATTATATAAAGCCCCGGGTAGTGATTTTCGCACTTAACTATTTTTCATATCAACTCCTCTTCGTTTTCCAGCGTTTAGGTCGAATAAATCAAAGGAGAATATAGTGACAGAAGAAAGGAGCAGCTCAAACAGAAGAAACGAGAGTGTGAAAATCACTACCCGTCTCTCACATGTGGTTAAGCTACCATTAGGCTAACAATGTGAAAATAACATCATAATTTGTTCATAACTAAATTTTGTTGTGTGCAGAATGAAGAGGCAAGAAATTCTAGCAAGAAACACCGAAAATGTTGAGAAGATGATAAGTTCGTTACTTCATTAAGCTTTCTTATAAAAAATTAATTTGAGAAGTGGATAATTACCTGAGAGTGCATTGAGTCCATTAAAACAGGTTTTGAGGAAGGAGGTTGTGGCTGTAGTTTGGTGATGAAAGCTCGACTCTAGTTCTTCTTCTACCTTGCTTCCAACGTGCTCATGTTGCTCCTCACCAAGGATTAGAGGCAAGATTAAGGATGATGACTTTTCTGAAGAATCAGCATCCATTGAGAGAGAGAGAGAGAGAGAGAGAGAGAGGTGTATGTAAGGCTGGTGATGATGATATATGTTTGTAAATTTGGTAGTATTTAAAAATACTTAAAAGGTTTCAAACTGCACTGTTTTTGTTTTGTCCTAATTAAGATTCATTGGGTTTGGGAGCAGGAACGAATCCGACGACGAGTCCACTGAATGCTGCAAAACCACTATTTATATTTTTGAATTTTTGCACAATTGTAGGAGCCAGCTTTTTTCCCAGAAAAAAAATGCAGTGTTCTATAAATATAGAAATTTGTAATTGTAACGGGAATACAAGTGTTACACTACGTGTTTTAATAGGAGTGATAAAAAATTTTATTTTTTAAGTTATTAACTTTTTAACACACTTATTCCATTATTTGTATAATTCGGTGTACCGATCATATTAAAAAAACTCTCATACAAATAATGACAGTACATTACAGGCAAAAAAACAAAATAATGACACTGAGAGGGACTTATCTTTGAAAATTTGAGTAACTAAAATACGAACACAACAAAACAGCATCTCTCCATATTTTGTATATTATTCATAGAAAAAACACAAGCAAAGTTGTTGAGTAATTATTTACCACAAAAAAAGTTCCTGGAAAATTTCAAAATTGTTGAAATAGCCGAAATCCTGGGGACCATTGACGGTCTATGCTCTCATATAAAAAATGGTTATAACTTATAAGCAGTTATCGACTCCAAAAAGAAAAAGTAAAATAGGAAGACAGTTATATTCTTAAACAGGCATATTTGTTGATTTGCTCTTCAAATATTTAAATAATCCGAGTAGTGATTTTCGCACTCCACTACTCTTCATATTCACTCCTCTTTATTTTTTAGTGTTTAGATTGAATAAATTAAAAAGAATCTAAAAATACAAAAGAAGAGTGCAAATAGAGAAAACGAGAATATGAAAATCACTATGTCTCCCAGATGAGGTTAATCTACCATTAGACTAACAATGTGAAAATAACATAAACAAAGTTGTCGAGTAATTATTTACCACAAAATAAAGTTGTTGAGTAATTTTAAAATTGTTGAGTCGGAGGCAAAATCCTGGGACCATTAATAATGTATGCTCTTCATATAATATATGGTTATTAGAGTTATCGACTCCAAAAAGAAAACGATGAAAAGGATGGCAGTTATATTCTTTAAATATGCAGCCTCGTGACTTTAGGGTATAAAAAGCCTTAAAGTGGGATATTGAATCTCAGACATGATACATGTGATTTGGATTGACAGATATGATTGGTCTGCTGCTGCACTGCTTTTGATTAATAAATACAACTAGGTCAGAAGTCTCATCAGATTTAAAAAGAAGAAATCAAAATAGGGTATATTTAATGAGAAGTATTATTGATAATTCAAAATTTTCATTATACCTTCTTTGTAAGTGTATTTTTCTTTCTAAATATAGAAATTTTAGAGTGTGAATTAGTCTTTTAGAGTGACAATAACAATTTCCTATTTAATGCCTACCAAAGAAATCAAAATTTGAATTGTAGAATGAGATTTTTAAACTGATTTAAATTAGAAAATCGGAGAATTGCACACTAAAGAAATCAAAGCATGGCTGATGCAAATTTCGTATCAGTTCACTCAGTTTGTGGATTTTCAAATCAAAGATTCCGAAGGGGTCAGGATTCCCAACGCAAAGTAGATGTTATTTTAATTGGGAGGGTATTAAAAATTAGGCTAAAAACAAAGAAGAATGATTTCTACATTTTTGTTTTCTTCCTGCACACTTTATATTTATTTATGATTTTTTGTTTGAAAAAAATTAGGAAAAATCAAATAACAGAATTAGGCATAAAAGGAAAATGGTTGTGTTCAAATCTTTACCCAAAAGAAAAACCCTAACCAACCAAGGTTTTGAACAAAAAAATGAATTAGAGCCCTACACCATCCCCATCAGATTACTTATTAATTTTTATTAATTTTGAGTTCGATTCTCACATTCTAACGCCACGAAGAAAGTACCCGACAAGGCATTTAGCCGATTAAAGAAAGCCATGCAAAATGAGGTACTCAATTGGTGGCCATATTTAAAATTCAGAACCAGCCTCCTCTGGCACGTCATCGTCGTGTAATTTGTTTTGCTTTTCATGCAGGAGAAACCCATCACGGTTTCCTGCCTCCATGACCCAGAGAGACACACAGAAATAGACAAGAAAGAATGTGAAAGTTGTCTAATTTAATGCGGTTGTTAAGATTACCTCGACAACAAGGAAAGGAAGAAGAAAAACCTGGACAGTGCACAGTTGATAAGAAACTTCATACAAATTAATGTATAAAGGGCTAAAGAGGAGAGTATTTTTAACTTGATCTACTACAATGATGGCTCTTGGCTCTGGTGAATCAGTGTCACCCCACTTCCCCATTCTCAAGGAGGCAATGAACCGAACCCCCCCTCCTCCGGGGAAAGAAGGATGGGGATTGTCTACCCTCCATTTACCATCTCTTTTTATTTGAGCGGTTACAGTTAAGCTAAATCAACATTTTATATTCATATTACTTTTTGTTTTATTATTTCTATAAAAAAATTAATATAAAATATTAACGTGTTTTAATCGTGACCGTTTAAATAAGAAGAGATTGGAAGGAGATGGTAAGTAGATAGCTGACAATTCCCATCCTGCAAACAAAGGCTCAAGGCCCCCAATCAATCACTGCTGCACCACACCATCAAAACATTGATGTGATTAACCCATATATTTTTTATTTTGATGATAATAATGAAAAGACAACTTAATTTTTTATCAAAGAAAATAAAAAAAATTGATGATCAATAATGTAATTTTATAGGTCTAAATTTTATTTTATTTTATTGAAGTCTCTGCTACAGGTAATATTAAAATACATCCAGCATTAAAAAAAAAAAAAAAAACCAAAAACAAAAACCTCTCCCTCCCCCCCCCCCCGGACGTTCTCTCTCTCTCTCTCTCCCCCCCCCCCCTCTCTCCTTCTCATTTTCTGAAAAAAAATGTGTTCATACGTACAAGTGTAGGCAAATGCTAGTATAATATTATTAATTTACGTAGAGGGAGTGAATTATATAGTTGATATGTAAATAGTAAATTAATAGCATCATATGACAATGTTAGACACGCTCAAATAAGTTTAAATTTAATAATATCACGTGACATGCATTAGTCTTAATTAACATGATTTATTATAAACCAAAATTATTGTACAGTACTACCAAGAAAAAGTGAATTTTTTGTTATACTCTTAAGGAAAAAAACTTGTAGGAGGCTTTTTTGAGTGACACTAGTCATACTAGCATCCACTCAAAATAAGTCACTTGGTAAGCATGAAGTACAATATTTGTCATAACTTTTATATTTAAAGTTTTCAGAATTTTCTCCTAATTAATATACACCGTGAAATTTGTCTAATGTCCTTATTTTCCTCCTTTTCACCTATTCTTTTTCGTGTCGGATTTTCTGCCCAGCCACGTATTGCCATCTGTTCCCCTTCCGTTGTTTTGTTGTTTTTTCTTCGAAAATTGTGGAAAAATTAAGAACCCACATTCTCTAACTTGTCATGTCTTGGAAACTAGAAAGCAACCAATTTTGTGCTTTTATTCAATATAGTAGTTGATTTCATCATATCAACTCGACTTGATTAACGCACGACTCTCTAGCATCCAACAAAAATGATATAAATTAGAGATAATATAATGTATGGCTAAAGATGCATCTATGATTTTATTGGTTTCGGTGAATCGGCCTCACATCATCATACAATGTTATTAATTCATGAATTATAGTAAGAGTGAGTGATATAGTTGATATATAAATAGTGTGATCAATAACATTATGATAATACCAGACAAGTTCAATTTAGTTTAAATTCAATAATGTTACGCGACATGCATGAGTCTTAATTAATATGATTTATTATAAAATAATTATAGTGGCAGTACTAAAATAGTGCCAGGAAAAAGTGAAACTTGTTATATCTAGGACCATATAATTTGTTATGCTGAAAGGATAAGGATAGGTAAATCCTATGATTCCTATCGTTTTGGTGTCGAATAGAAAATCTAGTTGATAGGGTTTGGATTTTCATTGAAAACTCATATGCGGGAGGCAGGGAGGGTTCTAGTTGCTATATGTTCTACAACTTTTAGCTTTTTTTTTTTTTTTTTTTTTTTTTTTTTTTTTGGTGTCTTTTTCAGACGCAACAAATTAAGAAATAGATAGAAGAATGGTTGTACACATGTTGATGGAACATACACAACATGTGATTTCCTCTCTCTGGTGTAATTGTAGGCCAAGCCCAAGGGAAAACTATATAGGATGGGCCACAAAAGGAGGTCTTAATATAATAGAGTTCCAACAAGTCCAAGTTGTTAGAATTTATTTGTCCCACATCGGTCAGAAGGCTTGAGAACAAACTCTTTAAATAGAATTACCTCATTCTAACTAACACCGATGCCTTTTGTGATAAAACCCCACACCTGACGGATTGAGTAGGTGGTCAAGTGGAGATAGTATCGGTGTTGTTGGAGTGGGTCCATGGCCCATTTACTTGAAATTTAAGATGGTATTAGAGCCAAGGGACGGGCTCATACTGCCACGTGAATGGGTGGGTCCCCTTTGACCCCGCGTGAATGGGTGAGCCCCGACTTGGCTCCATGTAGGCCAAAAGATGCCATGTGAATGGGTGGGTCCTCATTGGCCCCGCGCGAACGGGTGAGCCCTGGTTTGGCTCCACGTGATTGCCGATATGTGGAACTTCACGTGTGACCCATAAAATAGGGTTTCATGTGCGGAGGAGCGTTAGAATTCCTCGGTCCCACATCGGCTAGAAGGCTTGAGAACAAGCCCTTTAAATAGAATTCCATGGCCCGTTTACTTGAAATTTAAGATGGTATTAGAGCCAAGGGACGGGCTCATACTGCCACGTGAATGGGTGGGTCCCCTTTGACCCCGCATGAATGGGTGAGCCCCGACTTGGCTCCATGTAGGCCAAAAGATGTCATGTGAATGGGTGGGTCCTCATTGGCCCCGCGCGAACGGGTGAGCCCTGGTTTGGCTCCACGTGATTGCCGATATGTGGAACTTCACGTGTGACCCATAAAATAGGGTTTCATGTGCGGAGGAGCGTTAGAATTCCTCGGTCCCACATCGGCTAGAAGGCTTGAGAACAAGCCCTTTAAATAGAATTACCCCACTGTAATTAACACCGAAGCCTTTTGTATTAAAACCCCATACCTGATGGATTAAGCAGGTGGCCAAGTGGGGACAGTATCGGTGTTGTTCAAGTGGGCCCATGACTCGTCTACCTAAAATTTAAGACAGGTGAGTCATGAAGGAACTGATGTCTAAGAGGGGATTCGAGGACCTATGGAGAAATAAATTCTTGTGTTTCGATGATTATTTTTGTTAAAAATTAGACAAATTCAAAACAATTAAGACATTCATATTCGGTGATGAAAATGAACTAATATGGTTCTACAAAGAAACACTAAATGTTATACGACGGTTATATAGTTTCGGATTTGTGATTTTTGGTTGACATGATCTTTGAGGGAAGCTGTAAGATATAGACGATTTGAATTGTTGAAATACAATAGAAAGTGAGCCTTACAAAATGGATGTCAAAATTTGTTTCAAGCCTTTGTCCTCGGATTCAAATTCTATATCGCGTATACAGCACATGAGGGTGGAACTGGAAGGTGGCTAACGTGTTTGATATGTTGATTGTTTCGGAGGGTTCTCAAGCAAAATCTTATTGATAACTTTCATTCACTCGATATGATTTTGAGCTGCTGTAGAACAATAATGAGACAATTAGTAAGATCCGAGCTGAAGCACATTGTTAAGGATCGAAACTGTGTTGCCGACCAAATGATTTGGTCAGCTCTTATGAATGATTGATTTTGTGCATGTAAATTGCGTTATGCTTGTACTATAATGCTTTTCTTGTTGTAGTGAATTGATCCGTCGAGTTAGATTTTCAGAGGTTGAGAGCAAAGGATGCCTGCTAGTGGAGACTGTATCTAGTGACACTAACTAAGCCACACACAACTATCCCAACAAGTGTGATCAAAATCTTATAAAATAGCATATATAATCATACCTAATGACACAAAAGATTTCCTAGGCCGACCTGTCTTTGACCATGCTCTATCACTTACTCACTGGAAACACCAAACAGCAAAATTGCAGTTATTTGTACTCGTGGGCATAACAACGACGACATATCGATGACCATAACGACAACGTTTTAACAAAGTGTAACTTCACAATGCTGACTTATCAATAATAACGATAACTTATAGATCACATATCAACTGCATGTCCATTTTCTTTAAACACAAATAAACGCACCGTAAAAATATCTCTCTATATATAATGTAGTCCCTTTCTCAACCTTGTTTTATTCTCTTCTCTTCCCATCAATCGAAGTCCCTCAACATAGGGCAATAATCAACTAAGCTCTTACTAGGCACCAAACCAGCCCGGAGGATGTCATAGTTATATATGTCAAGGGCTGCTACATTGCACTACTTAAAGTTAAATTAGTTTCCTCCATCACTAGTCTATAACTATTTTTCAAGTATTCCAGGTTTTTTATTGTGAATCGAGAAATGGCTCCAATTGGTCAGTTAGCCTCACCGGAAAACCACCCGGCGACCTCCCAAAATCCAAACATGTCTGATCATATTCCGAAGTCATCGATATTATTTGAACAACAATATTACCCACCTGGCTTTTTTCAAAAGGTATAACGTTGTATATATCTCGTATGCTTTTGTTTTGCTTTCGTTGCAAACATGCACTACCATCATTTTCTTAAATTATCAACTTCGCAGATAGAATAGTGTGCTTCACCCAAGTTTGAATCCTCTTTCTTGCAGTTTAAATGTGTTAATCGTCAATGTAAATATGTACTAATAGAGAAAATATCCAACTTCATATATGTATATGCTTGCAGCTGGTGGCAGAGCTGATAGCAACGTATATGTTGGTGTTTGTCAGGGCCGGCTCAGCTGCTCTTGCTGCCAGCGACGAACAGAGCCTCAAAGCTTGGAGCTTCGATTGCAGGAGGGCTTATCATAACCGTGATGATCTATGCGGTCGGCCACATCTCCGGTGTGCACATGAACCCGGCCGTCACTCTTGCTTTCGCCGCCGTTAGGCATTTTCCATGGAAACAGGTACAATCACTGCCAACTTTCTGAGGTGACTTATGGACAATATAATGCCATGCCCATGAAACTCACATGGTAGATGCTTGTGTGGGGTCCAGGCTAAGGCCCATTTGGGCCCATAACCCATAACGTTATCTATGCACCCACACACTAGACCACAAACTCAACTTTTTTTTTTTAAATATCAAAACCCAACAAATTTGTCACTTAGTAATCTAGTGATATTCATCTTCACTTCACTTGTAAGTAAGAGATTTTAGGTTTGATTCTTGCCAAATGCGAGTCTGAACTACATTATTGCTAGTCTATTGTGAGGCTAAGCCCACCCCTTTCCCTTAGTGTATATAATATCGTTTGTTAAAATAAAAAAAAAAACTCAACAAACTTAAAACCATAAGGGAATATCATTT